>NC_041380.1:252729298-252773129 GCF_002162155.2 Triticum dicoccoides
GTTCGTGCCGACATGAGGGAGGGGGGCTGCTAGCTACTTCGCACTTTGCTAGGTGAACCTCGGCTGGGGGGGGAGGGGGCATGCATTCGTAGCTTAGGATTCCCTTCATGCCGACACAAGGGGGTGGGGGTGGGGGCAAGCAATACCGTGCGCTTTGGGAGATAGGTGCCACATTGGAGTTGCATGTGGTATTTGAAAATCAAACCACCCTTTTCATACATAAATTTGGTCCACATGCAAGTGTGTTCGTGTTCTGACCCTCTCGCGCGTAATTTTTCACCAAATTTATGAACATTAGTCAAGTTGGATGACGCAACAGACATAGTTCACTCAAACTAACGATGTGCATTGGGCTCCATGAGGCTTCCCCTCTCAAAAATATCTACCCGCCTACAACTTTTTTCTGTTTGATAACACACGATCATTGTGTTTCGACCATGTGTGATGTTTCTTGTTCCCAATCCAGCCTGCATCCCTCAAAAACATCTGCCTGCCTCAAGGGTTTTTCTGTTTCATAACACATGGTTGTTTTCTTCGGACTGTGTGCGATGCACCATCATCAAAATTTTCAATAGCCCCGGCATTTCACTCCCGCATTTGACTCCCGCGTAGTAAATTTTTTAGTAACCGCGTCATTTCCTCAAACACACCCCCTGCCCCCCTCCACACACACACACCAAAACCTCCTCGGGCATGCGCGCGCACACACACACCCTCCCTTGCTTGAAACCCTAGCAAGGTCCCCCCCGCCACCACCGCAAGGCCTCCATTGTCAACATTTGCCGGTTAGCCCGTGCAGCTTACCCACCGATCTCCATACCCAGGGCGCCCTGAGTTTCTTAGATGACGCCTGCCAAATGCCCCCTTTCCCACAGGTCCCCATCCCCACCCCCACTCTAGAGCGTCGCACCCTAAGCCCGGTTACGTTTCCTGTGGAGCTCAAGGAGAGACTAGCCCAAAAGAGGTGTATCACGGTCTCTTCGGTCGACGTCGCCGAGGAAGCTGACGACCATTACTAGCAGCAGGCACTCAAGCAGCGGGCTAGAGTATGCGGGCATGTCTCGGTCGCCGGCTACGACATCGAGGTCATCGGCAGCGATGACCTGAGGCAGGCTATGTCAGAGGTTAAGTGGCCCACCCCCAACCCCTCGGGTTCAACCGCCGTCGATCTCATCCATGGCCCTGCCGTTGATCTCCTCTAGCCCGTTGTCAACAATTTGCCATCCTACATCGCCATTAAGCCCCTTTTGTCATTTCTAAATGACACGTTCAGCGATGCTGGCTTGGGATCCACAACTTCCAATTCAGACCTCATCGATGGTGACCACGAGGAGGGCACCCTCTCTGGCTCTTCCAAGGGGAAAGCGCCCGTCTGCGACATCAGGGAAGGCACCCTACAGCCGTGCTCTTCCAAGGGGAAGGAGCCCATCTGCGACAACATGGAGCACATCCATGGTCCGTGCTCTTCCCATGGGAGCGATCCCATCTATGACAAGTGAGGAAGCCCATGATTTGTTTTACCGTGCCTCTTCACAGGGGGAAACCCATGATTTGTTTTGCCGAGTCCCTTTCATAGTGTAGTGAGAATATGTCCGGTTTTAATTGCTATATCTGGTTGTTTGCAGTATGTGATACATCCATTTTGCATCATGTTTTCTTTCTGTTATTTATAATGTTTTTATCCATAATAATGCTTTTTGGAGTAATTCTAATGCCTTTTCTCCCATAATATGCAAGGTATACACAAAGAGGGAGAATTCCGGCAGCTGGAAATCTGGACCTGGAAAAGCTACGTCAGGCCACCTATTCTGCACAAATCCAAACAAGCTGAAACGTCACGGAGATTTTTTATCAAATATATGTAGAATATTGGAGCAAATAACTACCAGAGGGGGCCCACCAGGTGGGTACAACCCACCTGGGCGCGCCAGGGAGCCCAGGCGCGCCTTGGTGGGTTGTGCTCACCCAGGCCCACGGGCGGTGCCCATCTTGTGGTATATAAGTCATTTTGACCTAGAAAAAAAATCAGGAGAGGACTTTCGGGATGGAGCGCCGCCGTCTCGAGGCGGAACTTGGGCAGGAGCACTTTTGCCCTCCGGCAGAGCGATTCGGCCGGGGGAACTTCCCTCCAGGAGGGGGAAATCATCGTCATCATCATCACCAACAACTCTCCCATCTTAGGGAGGGAAATCTCCATTAACATCTTCAACAACACCATCTCCTCCCAAACCTAGTTCATCTCTTGTGTTCAATCTTGTTACCGGAACTATAGATTGGTGCTTGTGGGTGACTAGTAGTGTTGATTACATCTCATAGTTGATTACTATATGGTTTATTTGGTGGAAGATTATATGTTCAGATCCAATATGCTATTTAATACACCTCTGATCTTAAGCATGATTATCATTTGTGAGTAGTTACTTTTGTTCTTGAGGTCACGGGAGAAATCATGTTGCAAGTAATCATGTGAACTTGATATGTGTTCGATATTTTGATAGTATGTATGTTGTGATTCCTTTAGTGGTGTCATGTGAACGTCGACTACATGACACTTCACCATATTTGGGCCTAAGGGAACACATTGTGGAGTAGCAATTAGATGATGGTTGCGAGAGTGATAGAAGCTTAAACCCTAGTTTAAGAGCTATTCCGTAAGGGACCGATTGGATCCAAAAGTTTAATGCTATGGTTAGAATTTATTCTTAATATTTTTCTCGTAGTTGCGGATGCTTGCGGGAGGGTTAATCATAAGTAGGAGGTTTGTTCAAGTAAGAACATCACCTAATCACCGGTCCACCCACATATAAATTATCAAAGTACCGAACACGAATAAAGCCAACATGATGAAAATCCCGTGTACCCTCAAGAGCGCTTTGCTTATCATAAGAGACCGTTTTGGTCAGTCCTTTGCCTCAAAAGGATTGGGCTACCTTTCTGCACTTTTGTTACTACTATCGTTACTTGCTTGTTACAAATTATCTTGCTATCAAACTACTCTGTTACTTACAATTTCAGCACTTGCAGACATCACCTTGCTCAAAACCACTTGTCATTTCCTTCTACTCCTCGTTGGGTTCGATACTCTTACTTATCGAAAAGAGATAAAATTGATCTGCTATACTTGTGGTTCATCAAAGCTATTTTCTGGCGCCGTTGCCGGGGAGTGAAGCACCTTTGGTAAGTGGAATTTGCTAAGGAAACATTTATATAGTGTGCTAAAATTTATTGTCACCTATTACCGTGGAAAACAATCCTTTGAGAGGTTTGTTCGGCGTATCTTCACCTCGACCGGGACCACAATTAACTACCTCTCAACCTACTGCACCTACTGAAAATATTTAGTATGAAATTCCTTCGGGTATCATAGAACAACTTCTAGCTAATCCTTATGCAGGAGATGGAACCGAACATCCTGATATGCACTTGATATATGTAGAACAAATTTGTGGATTGTTCAAGCTTGCAGGTTTACTCGGAGATGAAGTTATGAAAAAGGTTTTCCCTTTATCTTTGAAGGGAAAAGCACTGACATGGTATAGGCTATGTGATGATATTGGATCTTGGAATTGGAATCGTTTGAAATTGGAGTTCCATCAACAAAAATTATCATATGCATCTAGTTCATCGTGATCAGAATTATATATTTAATTTTTGGCCTCGTGAAGGAGAAAGTATCGCTCTAGATTGGGGGAGGCTTAAGTCAATGTTACATTCATGCCCCAATCATGAGCTCTCAAGAGAAATTATTATCCAGAACTTTTGTGCTCGGCTTTCTTGTAGTGATCAAACCATGCTCGATACTTCTTGTGCTGGTTCTTTTATGAAGAAGACTATTGAATTCCGGTGGGATATTTCGGAAAGAATTAAACACAACTCTGAAGATTGGGAACTCGACGAAGGTAAAGAGTCAAGTATTAAACTTAAGTATGATTGTGTTAAATCTTTTATGGATACCGATGCTTTCAAAAGTTTAGCACTAAATATGGACTTGACTCTGAGATAGTAGCCTACTTTTGTGAATAATTTACTACTCATGTTGATCTCCCTAAGGAGAAGTGGTTTAAATATCACCCACCTATTAAAGAAGAAATTAAAGAACATGAGCCAGTTAAAGAATAAACTATACTTTACAATGTTGATCCAGTTGTTCCTTCTGCTTATATTGAGAAACCACCTTTCCCTGTTAGGATAAAGGAGCATGCTAAAGTTTCAACTATGGTTAACAATAGCTATATTAGAACACCTAAACCTGATGAACAAATTAAAGTAGAACCTAGTATTGCTATGGTTAAAGATCTCTTGGAAGAAGATATGGATGGGCATCTTATTTACTTCTGTGAAGAAGCTGCTAGAATTGCCAAACCTGATAAAAAGGATAAACATAGACATGTTGTTGGCATGCCCGTTGTCTCAGTTAAAATAGGAGATCATTGTTATCATGGTTTATGTGACAAAGGTGCTAGTGTGAGTGCTATTCCTTACACCTTATATCAAGAAATTATGAATGACATAGCACACGTAGAGATAGAAGACATAGATGTTACTATTAAACTTGCTAATAGAGACACTATATCACCAATTGGGATTGTTAGAGATGTTGAAGTCTTGTGTGGGAAAATAAAAATACCCTGCTGATTTTCTTGTTCTTGGTTCCCCACAAGATGACTTTTGTCCCATTATCTTTGGCAGACCTTTCTTGAACACCGTTCATGCTAAAATTGACTGTGAGAAGCAAACTATCGATTAGTTTTGGTGACGAGTCTCATGAGTTTAAAGTTTAGTAGAAAGCTTCATGAAAAAAAATTGCCTAATAGAATTGAATTAATTGGCCTTGCTTCTATTGCTATGCCTCCTACTGATCCTTTAGAACAATATTTGCTAGACCATGAAAATGATTTACATATGCATTAAAGAAATGAAATAGATAAGATTTTCTTCGAACAACGTCCTCTGCTTAAACACAATTTTCCTATTGAAACTCTAGCAGGTCCTCCGCCACCTAAAGATGATCCCGTGTTCGAATTAAAACAATTGCGAGACACTTTGAGATATGCTTATCTTGATGAAAAGAAGATATATCATGTTATTATTAGTGCTAACCTTTCAGAACATAAAGAAGAAAGATTATCGAAAGTTCTAAGGAAGCACCGTGCTGCTATTGGATATACTCTTGATGATTTAAAGGGCATTAGTCCCACTCTATGTCAGCACAGAATTAATATGGAACCTGATGCTAAACCCGTTGTTGATCACCAACGTCGGTTAAATCCAAAAATGAAGGAAGTGGTAAGAACATAAATCTTAAAACTTCTGGAAGCAGGTATAATCTATCCCATAGCTGATAGTAGATGGGTAAGTCCTGTTCATTGTCTCCCCAAAAAAGGAGGTATAATTGTTGTTCCTAATGATAAGAATGAACTTATTCCACAAAGAATTGTTACAGGCTATAGAATGGTAATTGATTTTAGAAAATTAAACAAAGCAACTAGAAAAGATCATTACCCTCTGCCTTTTATTGATCACTAGCAAACATGCTCGTGCGTTGCACCGGAGGATACACATTATATGACCCCAAAAACGGACAAGGAAAAAATGTAAAATGTTTTTTCATAAATTCAAAATTTTCAAGAATTGTTCAGAATTGTTTAGATTTTGAAAAAATGTTTGATATTAAAAAAATCATCATTTGAAAAAAATCACATTTTTGAAATTTTGTCCGTGTTTAGAAATTCGAAATTCCAAAAAAAGTTCGAAATTAGAAATTTTGTTCATCTTTTCAAAAGTTGTTCAGGTTTTAAAAAAATCACATATTGAACAAAAATGCTCACTGTGTATAAGTTTTTTTCATCTTGTATGGAAATTTTGTTCAACATGCATATGAAAAAAGTTCATCATTTATTTTAGAAATGTTCAGTGTTTATTTAAATATGGTTAACCATATACTAAGAAATTGTTCAGTGTGTAGTTTATTTTTTTAAATAAAATTGTTCGCATTTCAAAAACAATAGGTCAGAATTCTATTTTTCCCATAATTTCAAAAAACGTTCACATTTTTTGGAAAACACTTTGCATTTTTTAGTTTGTGTACATACTTTTCAAAAAAAATCACGCTATTATTACATTTTTGAAATTTGTCCATGGCTTTCAAACATTTGTTCGTTTTTTTGAATAATTATTGTTTGTGCTGCTTCTTAGTAATCCGCTATTGTTAGCTTGGGTGGTTAGCCTCGCTACTATCGAGCATGATTTTTCATATTTCTTTCTAAGCTTAGAAATTGGGCCGGCCCGTTTGCACGTGTTGTAGTTAAAACTGGTGTTCTTTATTGGGCTGGCTTGTTTGCACGTGTCCTAGTCAAAACTGACGTTCGATATCTTTCCATCGATAAAACTGTTGTTCGGTCGCTAAGCACGACGTACGAAGTTATGTAAAAAACATTTGACCAAAAAAATAGAGAAACAATCCTCCCTTTAATATTAGGTATAGAAATGCTTGAAAGATTATCTAAGCACACACATTTTTGCTTCCTTGATGGATATTCTGGTTTTTCAAAAATACCTGTTTCTCAACCTGATCAAGAAAAGACCACTTTTACTTGTCCCTTTGGAACCTATGCTTATGGACGTATGCCTTTCGGTTTATGTAGTGCACCTGCTACCTTTCAAAGATGTATGACTGCTATATTCTCTGACTTCTGTAAAAAGATTGTTGAGGTTTTCATGGACGATTTTTCTGTTTATGGGAAGTCTTTTGATGATTGTTTAAGCAAATCTTGATTGAGTTTTGCCGAGATGTGAGCAAACAAATGTTGTCTTCAATTGGGAGAAGTGCCACTTTATGGTTAATGAAGGCATTGTCTTGGGTCATAAAATTTCTGAAAGAGGTATTGAAGTGGACAAAGCTAAGGTTGATGCAATTGACAAAATGCCATGTCATAAAGATATAAAAGGTATTCGTAGTTTCTTAGGTCATGCTGGTTTATATAGGAGATTTATCAAATACTTCTCTAAAATTACTAGGCCTCTTATGAATCTTTTGTAAAAGGATATTCCCTTTGTTTTTTATGATGATTGTTTAGAAGCCTTTGAAACACTCAGGAAAGCCTTCATTTCTGCACCTATCATTCAACCACTTGATTGGAACTTGCCTTTTGAAATTATGTGTGATGCTAGTGATTATGCTGTTGGTGCTGTTCTAGGTCAAAGAGTTGATAAGAAACTAAATGTTATTCTTTATGGTAGTAAAACTCTAGACAGTGCTCAACGAAACTGTGCTACTACTGAAAAAGAATTCTTGGCAGTTGTGTTTGCTTGTGATAAATTTAGACCTTATATTGTTGATTCCAAAGTAATTGTTCACACCAATCATGCTGCTATTAAATATATTATGGAAAAGAAAGATGCTAAACCTAGACTTATTCTATGGGTTCTCTCGTTACAAGAATTTGATTTACATATCATTGATAGAAAAGGAGCTGAGAACCCCGTAGCTGATAATTTATCTAGGCTTGAAAATGTGCCTGATGACCCACTACCTATTGATGATAGTTTTCCTGATGAGTAGTTGGTTGCAATAAATGTTGCTCATAATACTCCTTGGTATGCTGACTATGCAAATTACATTGTTGCTAAATATTTACCACCTTGCTTTACATATCAACAAAAGAAAAAATTCTTCTATGATTTAAGACACTACTTTGGGGACGACCTACTTCTTTATAAGTAAGGAGTAGATGGTATTATTAGACGTTGTGTACCTGAGCATGAAGAGGGACAAATCCTATGGAAATGTCATTCCAAAGCTTATGGAGGGCATCATGCTGGATATAGAACTGCTCACAAGGTATTGCAATCTGGATTTTATTGGCCTACTCTCTTCAAGGATGCATGTAAGTTTTTTTATCTTTTGATGAATGTCAAAGAATAGGTAATATCGGTAAGCGTCAAGAAGTGCCTGTGAATTGTTCACTTGCTGTTGAACAATTTGATGTTTGGGGATTTGATTACGTGGGACCTTTTCCTTCCTCTAATGGGTATACACATATTTTGGTTACTGTTGATTATGTTACTAAATGGGTAGAAGCCATTCCAACCAGTAGTGCTGATCACAACACCTCTATTAAAATGCTTAAGGAAGATATTTTCCCAAGGTTTGGAGTCCCTAGATATTTAATGACTGATGGTGGTTCACACTTTATTCATGGTGCTTTTCATAAAATGGTTGCCAAGTATGATGTTAACCATAGAATTGCATCACATTATCATCCTCAGTCTAGTGGTCAAGTTGAACTTAGCAATAGAGAAATAAAATTAATTTTGCAAAAGACTGTGAATAGGTCCAGGAAGAATTGGTCTAAGAAATTAGATGATGCACTATGGGCTTATAGAATAGCATACAAAAATCCTATGGGTGTGTCTCCTTATAAAATGGTTTACGGAAAAGCTTGTCATTTGCCTCTTGAGTTAGAACATAAAGCATATTGGGCCATCAAAGAGCTGAACTATGATTTCAAACTTGCTGGTGAAAAGAGGTTATTTGATATTAGCTCATTTGATGAATGGAGAACCCAAGCTTATGAAAATGCAAAATTATTCAAAGAAAAAGTTAAAAGATGGCATGACAAAAGAATCCAAAAACGTGAGTTTAAAGTCGGAGAATATGTTCTTTTGTACAACTCTCGTTTCAAATTCTTTGCAGGAAAACTTCTCTCAAAATGGGAAGGCCCCTACGTTATCGAGGAGGTTTATCAGTCTGGAGCCATCAAAATAAATAATGCCGAAGGTACTAATCCGAAGGTTGTCAATGGGAAACGAATAGAACATTATATCTCAGGTACACCCATTAATGTTGAAAGTAATATTATCCAAACTATGACACCTGAAGAACACATAAAAGAGTCCTTCCGGAACACTCCAGAATCATGAAAGTAAGGAGTTACGTGATACGGTAAGTAAACTTACTCCGAAAAATCCGCAAAAATATTTTTTGTCAGTTTTGGAATATTAGATAAAATAGGAAAATAAGAAACTATCGGGAAGCGTACCCTGGTGGGCACAAGACTCTAGGGCACGCCAGGCAAGCTTGGCTGCCTGGCGCGCCCAGGTGGGTTGTGCCCACTTGGGACACCTTCCGGACTCCTTTTTTCTTCTGTTTAATTGTCCCCCAAGAAAAAAATATACTTCTCGAACCTGTTAACCATCGTATCGCGAAGAAATCCTTTGTTCTCTTTATTTTTTAGCCAGATCTGTCGAGCCAGGCATCATGTCTTCCTCATCGTCCAACAACGGAGAAAAAGACGTAGAGGTAGTTCAGGAGGATTTAAGAAGAGAGGAAGCTGAATAAGTTGCTATGGAGGAAGAGGAGGAAAATACTTTTGGGGTTCACTCTTTGGCCTCTGAGAGAGGGACATTGGCTAGCATCTCCACTCGTCTGAATCCTCATAAAGCTATGACACCGTCAAATAATCAAGAGAGTCTCGAAGTGCAAGAAGAAACCCCACCAAGAAGGCCTTTACACAGGTTACATCATAACAATTTTCCCAATTTGAGTCATAACTATGGGTTCGAGAATACTCGTAGGCACATACCGTCCAATTGGGACATATCTCGGCCAAGAGAAAATAGTGCATGAGCAAACCTTTGGGGCCTGGAAAATAAACACATAATGGCAAAAGTGAAGAAAAACGGTGAATTAATTCATCAAGCCCTTCGGGAGATTCAAGGCTTGAAGGATCTACTCATGGTTATATTGGAAACTATCGCTTCACCACCACCACCATCTTCATCGCCAAAATAGAATTGAGTATCGGGTATGGGCACTCCCCTTAACTTCCGCCAAGCTTGAGGGAGGTGCCCCGGTATCGTATCATCCAACTATCTTTTTGCCTTTACTTATTTTAGTTCAATCTTTTGCTTTAGATGAATAAAGTTTAGTTTGATCCTTTCTTTTTCAGAGTTTGCTTAGTGATCTATCCTTGTAATCGTGTGCGAGATATGTAATAAAGTTTAGTTTGAGTTTTTGCTTTCTTTACTTTCATGTTGCAAATAAAGTAAAAAAGGGGTGAAAGGAAATAAATAAAAGAAAGGAAATAAATCAAAAAGATCATATACTAATCTTATGGTAGGTGATGACACCACATAAGGAAAAGTACAAGTAGAAAATTTTATTAGAGATTGACAAACATAGCATTAGTCAATGATGCAACTCATGAAAGAATTAATAAGGGAAGAGAAGAATCACATATAAATATACTATCCTAGAAATCTTTTGTAATTGTGAGCCCTCATCAAAATATTATATGCCAAAATTGTTGAGTTGGACAAGGAAGACAACTTAATGGTTTATGCTTGTTTATATTCACATAGAAGTCATATTGTCATGGATCCTTTAGCATGTGGTGCTTGCCCCTATCTTTGCTAGCCAAAAACTCCGCACTAAGTAGAGATACTACTTGTGCATCCAAAAACCCTTAAACCCAAATCTTATTTTCAAGTGTCCTACATAGGGATTGAGCAAGATCCCTCAAGTAAGTTGTCATTGGTGCAAAAATTCAATAAAAATTGCTTCTAAAAGTGTGAGATCATTTAGTGTAAGAGAAAATTGAGCGTTACACGACCTTGTGATGGTGAAGAATAAAAGCGACAGACTGCATAATAAAGGTCGCTACCATAAAGGGGCAATGCAACATGATGTTCTTTTGCACTAAGGGGTTGAGCAACTAAACAAATAAGCGCATGACAACCTCTACTTCCCTCTGTGAAGGGCCTATATTTTATGTATTTACTTTTATGCAAAGAGTCAAAGTTTTCCTTCTACTCCTTTTTATTTTCTCCTTTGGCAAGCATCATGTGGTGAGGAAAGATCTAGGCACATATATGTCCAGTTGAATATAGATAGCATGAGTTATTATTGTTTACATCACCCTTGAGGTGAATATGTTGGGAGGTGAAACTATAAGCCCCTATCTTTCTATATGACCGGTTGAAGCGTTTTGCTCATGTGTACGCGGTGAGTGTTAGCAATCATAGAAGACTATATGATGGTTGAGTATGTGGACTAGCCTAAAGGCTCCGATACATGACCCTTCCTGAAAAGATGATGAATTGTAGTTGCAAAGTTGGTTGGGAACATAGTTTGTTGGTTTTTAATAGTGTTTTTGCTTTATACTTCAACAGTGTGATGAATTGTCACTTGTTCATGAGAAGTCTATGATAAAAGTTTTATGTTTAAGTTTGTTGTTGTTATAATAATGAACATGATGCTTCTATGTCCGTATTTTGTTTTTATCGACACCTCTCTCTCTAAGCATGTGAACATGTTTTTCAATTTTGGTTTTCGCTTGAGGACAAGCAAGGTCTAATCTTGTTCATAAGGTATAAACTTGCGGGCATCCTTGAAGAGAGTAGGCCAATAAAATCCAGACTGCAATACCTTATGAGCAGTTCTATCTCCAGCATGATGCCCTCCATAAGCTTCGGAGTGACATTTCCGTAGGATTTGTCCCTGTTCATGCTCAGGTACACAACGTCTAATAATACCATCTACTCCTTTATAAAGATGTGGGTCATACCAAAAGTAATGTCCTAAATCATAGACGATTTTTTTTCTTTTGTTGGTATGTAAAGCTAGGTGGTAAATATTTAGCAACAATGTAATTAGCAAAGTTAGCATACCAAGGATTATTGTGAGAAACATTTATTGCAGCTAACTGCTCATCAGGAAAACTATCATCAATAGGTAGTGGGTCATCAAGAATATTTTCAAGCCTAGATAAATTATCAACTATTGGGTTCTCAGCTCCTTTTCTATCAATGATATGTAAATCAAATTCTTGTAACAAGGGAACCCATCGAGTAAGTCTAGGTTTAGCATCTTTCTTTTCCATAAGATATTTAATAGCAGCATGGTCTGTGTGAATAATTACTTTGGAATCAACTAATGTCTAAACTTATCATAAGCAAACACCACTGCTAAGAATTCTTTTTCAGTAGTAGAATAGCTCCTTTGAGCACTTTCTAGAGTTTTACTAGAATAATGAATTACATTAAGTTTCTTATCAACTCTTTGGCCTAGAATAGCACCAACAACATAATCACTAGCATCACACATAATTTCAAAAGGTAAGTTCCAATCAGGTGGTTGAACAATAGGTGCAGAAATTAAGGCTTTCTTGAGTGTTTCAAAGGCTTCTAAACAATCATCATCAAAAACAAATGGAATATCCTTTTGCAAGAGACTAGTGAGAGGCCTAGAAATTTTAGGTAAGTCTTTGTTAAATCTCCTATAAAACCAGCATGACCTAAGAAACTACGAATACCTTTTACATCTTTAGTACATGGCATTTCTCAATTGCATCAACCTTAGCTTTGTCCACTTCAATACCTCTTTTAGAAATTTTATGACCCAAGACAATGCCTTCATTAACCATAAAGTGGCACTTCTCCCAATTCAATTCAAGACAAGACTTGTTTGTTCACATCTCTGCCAAACTCGATCAAGATTGCTTAAACAATCATCAAAAGACTTCCCATAAACAGAAAAGTCATCCATGAAAACCTCAACAATATTTTCACAATAGTCGGAGAATATAGCAGTCATACATCTTTGAAAGGTATCAGGTGCATTACTTAAACCGAAAGTCATAAGTCTATAAGCATAGGTTCCAAAAGGACAAGTAAAAGTGGTCTTTTCTTGATCAGGTTGAGAAACAGGTATTTGTGAAAAGCCTGAATATCCATCATGGAAGCAAAAGTGTGTATGCTTAGATAATCTTTCAAGCATTTGATCAATTAAAGGCAAAGGGTAATGACCTTTTCTAGTTGCTTTGTTCAATTTTCTAAAATCTATTACAATTCTATAGCCTGTAACAACTCTTTTTGGATTAAGTTCATTCTTATCATTAGGAACAACAGTTATACCTCCTTTCTTAGGAACACAATTAACATGACATACCCATCTACTATCATCTATAGGATAGACTATACCTGCTTCCAGAAGTTTTAATATTTCCGTTCTTACCACTGCTTTTACCTTCAGATTTAACCGACGTTGGTGATGAACAACGGGTTTAGAGTCAAGTTCCATATTAATTTTGTGCTGACATAGAGTGGGGCTAATGCCCTTTAAATCATCAAGAGTATATCCAATAGCAGCTCGGTGCTTCCTCAGAACTTTCAATAATCTTTCTTCTTCATGTACTGAAAGGTTAGCACTAATAATAACATGATATATTTTCTTTTCATCAAGATAAGCATATTTTAAAGTGTCTGGCAATTGTTTTAATTCAAACACAGGATCACCTTTAGGTGGAGGAGGACCTCCTAGAGTTTTAATTGGCAAATTGTGTTTAAGCAGTGGACGTTGTTCAAAGATAATTTTATCTATTTCATTTCTTTCATGCATATGTAAATCATTTCCATGGTCTAGCAAATATTGTTCTAAAGGATCAGTAGGTGGAAAAACAATAGAAGCAAGACCAATTGATTCATCCTTACTAGGCAATTATTTCTCATGAAGCTTTCTACTAAACTTGGAAAAAATAAACTCATGAGACTCATCGCCAAAACTAACACCGACAGTTTGTTTCTCACAAACTATCTTAGCATTAACGATGTTCAAGAAAGGTCTACCAAAGATAATGGGACAAAAGTCATCTTGTGGGGAACCAAGAACAAGAAAATTAGTAGGGTATTTTATTTTCCCACACAAGACTTCAACATCTCTAACAATCCCAATCGGAGATATAATGTCTCTATTAGCAAGTTTAATAGTAACATCTATGTCTTCTATTTTTGCGGGTGCTATGTCATTCATAATTTCTTGATATAATGTGTAAGGAATAGCACTCACACTAGCACCTATGTCACATAAACCATGATAATATTGATCTCCTATTTTAACTAGATGACAAGCATGCCAACAACAGGTCTATGTTTGTCCTTTTTATCAGGTTTGGCAATTATAGCTGCTTCTTCTTAGAAGTAAATAACATGCCCATCCATATCTTCTTCCAAGAGATCTTTAACCATAGCAATACTAGGTTCTACTTTAATTTGTTCATCGGGTTTAGGTGTTCTAATATAGCTTTTGTTAACCACAGTTGAAACTTTAGCATGTTCCTTTGTCCTAACAGGGAAAGGTGGTTTCTCAATAAAAGCAGAAAGAACAACTGCATCTACATTATAAAGTATAGTTTCTTCTTTAACTGGTGACGGTTCTTTAGTTTCTTCTTTAATAGGTGGGTGACATTTAAACCACTTCTCTTTAGGGAGTTCAACATGAGTAGCAAATGATTCACAAAAGGAGGCTACTATCTCAGAGTCAAGTCCATATTTAGTGCTAAACTTTTGAAAAGCATCAGTATCCATAAAATATTTAACACAATCATACTTAATTTTAATACCTGACTCTTTACCTTCGTCGAGTTCCTAAACTTCAGAGTTGCGTTTAATTCTTTCCAAAAGATCCCACCGCAATTCAATAGTCTTCTTCATAAAAGAACCAACATAAGAAGTATTAAGCATGGTTTGATCATTACGAGAAAGCCGAGCATAAAAATTATGGATATTAATTTCTCTTGAGAGCTCAATATTGGGGCATGAATATAACGTTGACTTAAGACTCCCCAAGCTAGAGCGACACTTTCTCCTTCACGAGGCCAAAAGTTTTGGTGGAATTCCTATCATGATGAACTAGATGCATAGGATAATTTTTTTGGTGGAACTCCAATTTCAAATGATTTCAATTCCATGATCCAATATCATCGCATAGCCTATACCATGCCAATGCTTTTACCTTCAAAGATAAAAGGAAAACCTTTTTCATCACTTCATTTCCGGGTAAAATTGCAAGCTTAAACAATCCACCAATTTGTTCCACATATATCAAGTGCATATCAGGATGTTCGGTTCCATGTCCTGCATAAGGATTAGCTAGCAGTTGTTCTATCATAGCCAAAGGAATTTCATATTCAATATTTTTAGTAGGTGCAGTAGGTTAAGGGGTAGCTAATTACGGTTCCGGACGAGGTGAAGATACCCCAAACAAACCCCCCAAAGGATTGTTTTCCATAGTAACAAGTGACAATAAATGTCAACACACTATATAAATGTTTCCTTACCAAAGGCGCTTCACTCCCCGGCAACGGCACCAGAAAATAGCCTTGATGACCCACAAGTATAGGGGATCAATTTTAGCTCTTTTCGATAAGTAAGAGTGTCGAACCCAACGAGGAGCAGAAGGAAATGACAAGTGGTTTCAGCAAGGTAATCACCGCGAGTGCTGAAATTGTAAGTAGCAGAGTAGTTTGATAGCAATATAATTTGTAACGAGCAAGTAATGGTAGTAGTAACAAAAGTGCAGCAAGGTAGCCCAATCCTTTTGAGGCAAAGGACAGGCCAAAACGGTCTCTTATGATAAGCCAAGCGTTCTTGAGGGTACACGGGAATTTCATCTAGTCACTTTCGTCATGTTGGCTAGATTTGTGTTCGCTAGTTTGATAGTTTGATATGTGGGTGGACCGGTGCTTAGGTGCTGTTCTTACTTGAACAAACCTCCTACTTATTATTAACCCTCTTGCAAGCATCCGCAACTAAGAGAAAAGTATTAAGAATAAATTCTAACCATAGCATTAAACTTTTGGATCCAATTGGTCCCTTACGGAATAGCGCATAAACTGGGGTTTAAGCTTCTTTCACTCTCGCAACCCATCTTCTAATTGCTACTCCACAATGCATTCCCTTAGGCCCAAATATGGTGAAGTGTCATGTAGTCGACGTTCACATGACATCACTAAGGGAATCACAACATACATACTATCAAAATATCGAACACATATCAAGTTCGCATGATTACTTGCAACATGATTTCTCCCGTGACGTCCAGAACAAAAGTAACTACTCACAAATGATAAACATGCTCAAGATCACAGGGGTATTAAATAGCATATTGGATCTAAACATATAATCTTCCAGCAAATAAACCATATAGTAATCAACTACAAGATGTAATCAACACTACTAATCACCCACAAGCACCAATCTATAGTTCCGGTAACAAGATTGAACATAAGAGATGAACTAGGGTTTGAGATGAGATGGTGCTGTTGAAGATGTTGATGGAGATTTCCCTCCCCAAGATGGGAGAGCTGTTGGTGATGATAATGACGATGATTTCCCCCTCCGGGAGGGAAGTTCCCACGGCGGAATCGATCTGCCGGAGGGCAAAAGTGCTCCTTCCCAAGTTCCGCATCGAGGCGGCGGCGCTCCGTGCCGAAAGTCCTCTCCTTATTTTTTCTAGGTCAGAATGACCTATATACCAGAAGATGAGCAGCGGAGGTGGGCCTGGGTGAGCACAACCCACCAGGGTGCGCCTGGGCTGCCTGGCGCGCCCAGGTGGATTGTGCCCACTTGGTGGGCCCCCTGTGATAGTTATTTGTTCCAATAATTCTCATATATTCCATAAAAAATCCCCATGAAGTTTCAGCTCATTTGGAAGTTGTGCAGAATAGGTAGCCTGACGTAGCTTTTTCAGGCCCAGATTTTCATTTGCCGAAATTCTCCCTCTTGGTGTATACCTTGCATATTATGAGAGAAAAGGCATTAGAATTACTCCAAAAAGCTTTATTATGGATAAAAACAACATAAATAACAGTAAGGAAACATGATGCAAAATGGATGTATCATGAGTTGATACGTCCATTTTGCATCATGTTTTCTTACTGTTATTTATAATGTTTTTATCCATAATAATGCTTTTTCAAGTAAATCTAATGCCTTTTCTCTCATCATATGCAAGGTATGCACAAAGAGGGAGAATTCCAGCAGCTAGAAATCTGGACTGGAAAAGCTACGGTAGGCCACCTATTCTTCACAACTCCAAACAAGCTGAAACTTCGCGGAGATTTTTCTATCAAATATATGAAGAATATTGGAGCAAATATCTACCAGAGGGGGCCCACTACACTACTCGGAAAAAGCCTAGTAGTAGCATGGGTTAAAAGCTAGTAGTAGCGCGGGTGCCTGCGCTACCACTACGGCGCTACAACTAACTAGTAGTAGTAGCGCGGTGCATCCCGCGCTACTAGTACGTGTGTTAGTAGTAGCGTGTGTCTGTGACCCGCGCTACTACTATTAATTTGAAAAACCAAAAAAAAAATCTCGACCCCATGACGAGTGCACGTTGGCCGGGAGCAGGGAAATCTCGGCCATGACGCGTGCCTCGTGGAAGCCGTCGAGGGCGGCCGCGGAGGCCAGCCCGGCGTGGGCCAGGAGCTGGAGGACCTGCATCTTGGGATCGTGCGTGGGGAGCAGCACCTTGCGGCGGCCGTCGCCGTTGAGGTCGGCGACGAGCGGCGGCAGGAGGAGGTCCATGTCTCCCGGAACGAGAAGCCGTCCTCATGCTGCCGGAGGAGGAGGGGGATGGGTCAGCTAGCATTCCGGATCGAATTGGAGAGGGGGGAGGAGGAGGGCTGACCTGGAGCAAGAAGAAGACAGTGAAGGCGGCGAGGAGGAGGATGTCGTGGTCGCGCATCCGCATCTTGGCGGCGGCGAGGAGCTCCGACGGCCGCCCACCGGAGGGATCTCGGAGAGGGAGGGGGCAAAGAAAGCAGAGTGTACCAGCGGCGGCCACCGCTGGAGTATGAAGGAGAGACGAGCAAAGTGATAGAGGGGGAAAGTGAGGGAGAGATGAGGGATTCGGGTGAGGATACGGGGATTTCACCTACCTCATACTTAGTAGTAGCGAGGGGTGTAAAACCGTGCTACTACTGTCAACTTAGTAGTAGCGCGGATTTGTACCCCTCGCTACTACTATGGCATGTCCCGAGAGGGCACGGTAGAGACCGCTTAGTAGTAGCGAGGGTTAAAATCATGCGCTACTAGTATCAACTTAGTAGTAGCGAGGGTTAAAAACCCGCGCTACTAGTAAGTAGCAGTAGCGAGGGTTATAAACCCTCGCTACTAGTAAGCGTCTGCCTATAAGCTTTTCCCTAGTAGTGCTAGGTGGGCACAACCCACCTGGGTGCGCCCTGGTGGGTTGTGCTCACCCAGGCCCACCTCCGGTGCTGATCTTCTGGTATATAAGTCATTTTGACCTAGAAAAAATCAGGAGAGGAATTTTAGGACGGAGCGCCGCCGTCTCGAGGTGGAGCTTGGGTAGGAGCACTTTTGCCCTCCGGCGGAGCGATTCCGCCGAGGGAACTTCCCTCCCAGAGATGGAAATCATCGTCATCATCATCACCAACAACTCTCCCATCTTGGGGAGGTCAATATCCATCAACATCTTCAACAACACTATCTCGTCTCAAACCCTAGTTCATCTCTTGTGTTCAATGTTGTTACCGAAACTATAGATTGGTGCTTGTGGGTGACTAGTAGTGTTGATAACATCTTGTAGTTGATTACTATATGGTTTATTTGGTGGAAGATTATATGTTTAGATCCAATATGCTATTTAATAACCCTATGATCTTGAGCATGATTATCATTTGTGAGTAGTTACTTTTGTTCATGAGGTTAGAGGAGAAATCATGTTGCAAGTAATCATGTGAACTTGTTATGTGTTCGATATTTTGATAGTATGTATGTTGTGATTCCCTTAGTGGTGTCATGTGAATGTCGAATACATGACAGTTCACCATATTTAGGCCTAAGGGAATGTATTGTGGAGTAGCAATTAGATGATGGGTTGCGAGAGTGACAGAAGCTTAAACCCAGTTTATGCGCTATTCCATAAGGGACCGATTGGATCCAAAAGTTTAATGCTATGGTTAGAATTTATTCTTAATGATTTTCTCGTACTTGCGGATGCTTGCAGGAGGGTTAATCATAAGTAGGAGGTTTGTTCAAGTAAGAACAACACCTAAGCACCGGTCCACCCACATATCAAATTATCAAAGTACCGAATACGAATTAAGCCAACATGATGAAAGTGACTTGATGAAAATCCCGTGTACCCTCAAGAACGCTTTGCTTATCATAAGAGACCGTTTTGGCTTGTCCTTTGCCTCAAAAGGATTGGGCTACCTTGCTGCACTTTTGTTACTACTATTGTTACTTGCTCGTTACAAATTATATTGCTATCAAACTACTCTGTTACTTACAATTTCAGCACTTGCAGACATCACCTTGCTGAAAACCACTTGTCATTTCCTTCTGCTCCTCATTGGGTTCGACACTCTTACTTATCAAAAAGAGCTACAATTGATCCCCTATACTTGTGGGTCATCAGTATGCCTTGTTTATTTTAGTTGTTCACAATGTGATGCTCTATATGTGCAAGTATTTACTGTGCAGTACATTTCATCAATCCAGTTTTAAACATATCGATAGGAAACCTGCACACTGAAGCTATCTTTTGGAGATTATTTTGTCTTCCATGGATAATTTTGGTTGATGTTTAGCCTATTGTACTTAACATGCTTCTCGATGTACCTACACAGGAATTTTGGGAACGACTGTTGTTTTCCATTGAGGTTAGTTTCATCCCATGGCTTATATATGCTCACTGTTTAGGATATCGGTAGCTAGTACCATATAGGCTGGGGGCTGATAAGGGACTAATCAGTGAATCGGACTTTTAACTGAATATATCTGCAACCCATTTATCGTTAGGTTAACTAGGACCAGATGTAATATATCTGAGGCTACATAGCAACATGCACTGTACTTAATGTCTAAATATGCTATCCTAGGCTACATGGCAACAAGGAAGAGTGTTACATTAATGTTCTGATGATGTCTAGATATACGTAGAAGAGCAGTAGCATCATCAACAACAATAACAACACAACCCTGTTTGGATACTCAACTTAGCGAGAGGTTAGAGTTATTTTCTAGCTCATGACTAACCCTGAACTAACTCCATCCAAAGAGTTGTTTGGATGGCAGGGTTAGATTGACAATAAATGCACTAGGAGAACTAGCTCCAATTAGCACCTCTTGGGTTGGACAGTTTTTCTGGGTGAGTTATACATGCAACTAGATCAAACTAGACCTCATGTTTACATATACTTTAGGGCTATTTCAGCCCGAACTAGCTCAAACTAACTGTAACCCATCCATACAACAATGGTTAATCAGCCGATAATTTGTAAGAATGCAATAAACTCCTTCCGGCCCATAATATAAGATGTTAATTCATCTAATATGTGAGTATATTGGATGTTATAAGATATTATGAAAGAGTGTTGTACTACATCATTGTGTAATTGTTGTTTAGCTTCTAATATTAACTTGGTGCTTTTAGGTACATATTTCATTGGTAAAGATCCGCGCTTCGACCCTTTCTGCGTATTGGGCAATGAGATATCGATGAACACGCATCAAGTGAGGAAGCTGATAAATATTGTTAGTAAAATGGGTCCAAAGATGGCAATTAAACTATTTGTTTACACTTTATCTAATACAACAGCGAACTGCAGGATGGTAAGCAAGAACTTTGTAGCCTTCTTTTTACTGCCCATAATGAGTTGTGTTAGATGACAATGTCTGAATCTTTTTCCTTTGCAGTGGTTGCCAAAGCAGTTTACTCAAGATTACCTCTCAAACTACTTGATTGGTGGGCATGCAAAGGTTAAAGTATTTCTACTAGAACACAATAATTATCTAGATGTTTTCATGAAGACCATGAAGGATGGGCGGTCAGCCATCACAAGGGGTTGGACTAGAGTCGTGCGTGCCTTCTACATGGAGGAGGGCACAATATGAGCATTCCGCTTCACCTTGTTCAACAACCAGAATGTATTTCGCCTCTTTCTTTACCGTCTTTAATAGTACAAGTATACAACTGTGGTTCATCATTGTTTATTTGTTTCTTATGTAATTCTTAAACATATGTACCTATGAATGAAATAATGCATTGGTTGTTTGAACCTGATGGATATGAATAAAGCTATAGCATACATTCAAATTCAAATCCGGTAAAATTTGAAATAGAAGCAATTAAATTATGGTGAAATTACGCTCTCCAGGTCGTTATGGCACACATGGTTGGTAAAACACAAACATTTGCGATATACACCATAATCCGAGATGGTTCACAGGGAGGAAATGCGTGCAAGCATGCACACAGTTGCCGTTTGCAAAGCGTGTGCGATGTCAGACAATATCACAAATGGTGCGGGCAAACTAAACGTTTGCATTAGTTGCCTTACCGTACATGATTCGCAACCATGAACTATTTCTGATGAAGTATACATCGTAAACATTGCACCACAGAATAGTGTGTGCGACAATTGTCATGTATGGCGATGTTACGACGGTCTGACGTTTCGTAATCCTGTCCGACACTCATACGGTGATTAGTTAATCTTCTTAATTAGTTATCGCATACTGTTTGGGAAAAGCGAATGTGTGTGATTGTATGCTTATCATACACGTTCTATCATAGTGAACCGTTTGTGATGGGCCGCGCATCATAAGCATAGCACCACAGAATACCGACTGCGATGGCAATGCGAGCACAAATGAGTAGGAGTACTATATATGCATCTTGGCTCCCTATCCCCGACGGTTTCTGGGTCATGTGGGAAGGACCCCCTATCGCCGTCACTCACTAGGCGATGATTCCAAATGCCGTTGCGGAAAGGGCTTAAAAACCGTTTGTATAGCACCGGTGCGTACCAGTGACATCCGTATGTGGTAGTCCATTTGAAATCTGAAAAAGACAAATATTTAGGAACAGAGGGAGTATAAGAGTAGACATGGAGATATATCTCCAGCATGGTCCACAATGAAAATGTGATGGACTGGTTAGCGCCGGATGCTCGCAACGCGATGACCTGAGTTCGAATTATGTGTTTAACTTTAGTTTTTATATTATATATTATTTCATATATACTTATTTCGCTACTATACTGACAGTGGAACCCACAGAGTACTTAGAATACAAGATTAAGGATGGACTTGTTTACTTTTAACTTTCAATACAAAGTTGTAGCCACTCCGCAAGTCACGTGTACACTGTACATGCAATTAACTTTTTATAGAGGGAGAATCATACACGCAATTAACTCAAATGGATTGGATGTGACTCTATTATTTCCAGCATAAGAGCATCTCCAATGGCAGCCGGCAAATTTCCTCCCGCAGAGGATGACATCAAATTCCACCGGCATACATTTTCACAATTCTAACCAACCAGGGGAAATTCGTGCAAACACGGACTGATTTCATATAAGCATGAAGGATTTCATATAAAAAGCCGGATCTTCATATAAACATGACGGATTTCATTACATTTACATGAACTAAGCGGTGCTAATCCGGCACTCGTGGTATAATTAATACTCCATACGTCTGGAAATACTTGTCCTAGAAATGGATGTCTCTAGACTTATTTTAGTTATAGATACATCCAATTTATACATTTTGGGAACAAATATTTGCGGACAGAGGGAGTACCTAATCTAAATGGCCGCCCACGGATCCCTTTGTCTTCCTCATGTCTAGCAGACACTTGCGGGGTTGACGAAGGTCCTCAGAAGAGACGGAGCAGCAAAGAAAGCACTACAATACGCAGTCGTCGCCTCAGCGGTGGCCTTCATGGGACCCAAGTGGCGGCGGCCTCCCGTGTTCTACTTCTCCTCGATGATGGCGGCAGCCATGGAGAAGCTGGCCACCGACTTGTCGCTCTCCACGCACCCGGCTTCTGTCTCTACCTGCATGGTGCTGCCGCAGGCACGGGAGACGTGCCCACAGACACAAGAGGCGCGGCCACCGCAGACACTGGTGGCGCGGTACGACGCGACAGCGACGACGCCCGTGCCGCCGTGTCGGCGTGGAGCAACTCACCACTCCTCATCGAGCTGAACTGGAGCTGTGAGTTGCTGAACCATGTGCCGGCTTGGGGTGGCAACTGGCTTTGTCGGGCCAAGCGAAGCAGGTGAAGCACCAAGCGGCCTCGCCCGTATCCGGAAGGCTCGGCAGGCCACCTAGCCGGGTAGTATGTCGGAGAACGACTCCTCGGAAGCCATCGGAAGGGTGGAGAAAATGGTGAAGGAGGAGATGGGGGAGCGGCGGAGGGGTGTGATTCTTACCTGATGTCTGTCTGGCCTCGTTTAAATAGAGGGAGGGCGGTAGGAGCTTGGCCGGCGTCTGGCCTCATTTAAACTTAGGGCGGACGGGAGGAGCTCAACCGGCGTTGCGTTTAATTCCAGCCCTCTTATGAACAGACGTGTGGCCAGAGTAGGTTTCTCGGTTTGCATGCGGGTTTAATGGAGGCGTTTGATGGAGGCGAGGAGGTGTGTTCAGCCGGGCGTGCAGTGGGCAGCGCGGTACTATTCGATTTGACAGCGGGCGACATAGTTCCCGATACGGCTTTAATGCAGACAAGGGAGAGGGTAGTGGTTCCCAAAATGTTGAACGACCAATGATGCATCCTCCTTCAATTAGCATCGTGAATACATGAGGGAAGTAATGGGAGGAGGATCTGGAAAAGAGGCAGCATGATGTGAATGCAATGCAGTTTGCACTCATATAAATGCGCCCTCCATTCCAATGCATCTACCACATCGTACGCACCTAAGCATTTGCCTAAGCACCTACACTAAGCGCAAAAGTGCTCACTCTAGACCCATGGCGGTGATGCACGCGAGCGACCAACGGCTGTGCCAGATGGTCCACGACACCGGCCTATGGCATGGCATCGAGGATCGTCTCCAAACGGTGTTGGCGACCGGCTGGTGGATGGCCATCGTCGCCACCAGCTATGACTCTCAGTTGGACCAGATGATTGTTGCCACCACCAACAAGTTCACTGTCGTCAAGAAACTCACAGACGACATTGTCGTACTCCTCCAGCCCGCCCGCCCGGGCTCCTCATTGCCTGCCATCTTAATCAGCCTCCATGGCCGGAACCTCTTTCAAGCACTGGTGGCCCTACGACTGCCCACTGATGCCACAAAGAATGTCCACCTGGAGGTCGCGCTCGCCGCGAGGCGCCTCGCCCTGTAAGAATTCGTCGACCTATACATCCACGTGTACAAGCAAGTCATGTACATAGGTATCTACGAGGCCAATGAGGATGCTACGATGTTGGCCTTCCTCAATTGGCTGGAAGCCTTTGATGCCTTTGCTGAGAAGCACCTTGACCTCACCACAAAAGCTGTCGATCCTTAGCCGGTCGGTGGCTCGGCGCACTGAGTTGAGGAGGAGGAGGTCATACATTGATGGATGCATCTTTCTTCTTGCCTCCTGTAACCACCACTGCGATCGCACCATCGTGGCCTTAATTCTTATTGTGCTATTGCAATCTCGTTCCTGTCAATACAGACATGTGTGATCCCTTTGCTTAATTATATGCATCATTGTAACTAGTACTCCATCCGTCAATTTATAAGTTGTGCTTACCTTTTCCATCAACTTCGTGCAACACACAGGCATCTTGCTAGAAACACTAGAACATGTCGGACTGCATGTGACCAAACCGACGATGCGCCAACCTAGCTACTACCCTGCTTATCTGGCGGAAAAACGCCCGCCCTAGTGTTGCCAATCGTTATTTCTATCTATCGATCGTGCCAAGGAGCAGAACCAAATGTTACAATTTATACATGTTTCTCTACTCCTACTCCTATAAAAGACTTAGTTGGTGATGGTGGTGTGTCTATCATCCGTCGTTTCTGACCATTAGATCTGCATCTAACGGCTGTGAGGTAAGTTGTGGCATTTTTGCAATGATAGCCCACTTCTTTGCTCCAATTTGCAAAAAAAACCTTATTATCTTGAAAGCAACCACATCCCTCCCTCACCTCATCAAAACAGCCTGAGAAATATATTTTGAGTGAAAAGTAATATTTTTAGTGGTATATATGTATATCAAAACAAGAGTGTTTTCTTTCAAGTTTGTGAACAAGTACTACTATTCTACTACTTTGGACCCGTCGCAACGCACATGTACATTGCTAGTAAAAGGAAAAAGGCCTGCCGCGTTCGCGTCGCACCCCACACGCCAGGGAATTGGGAGTACTTCATGACCCATTCGACACGCCACATAGCTAGGGAAGGAGTGTTGCCTAGCATTTTCACTTTCATGTGGGACCGCAGTTGAGCAAACCGACTATTGGCAAACTGCACCCCGCCCGCCGAGTTGGAAAATAGAAACAAGGAGGGGAAGATCTAGATGTAGCAAGGAAGCCAAGAAATTTGGTGTCAGATGGGGCTCGTTGATAGAGTAAGACCACTCCGTACTACTACTCTTACTAGTACGAAGTTTGTACTACAACTAGTACTACCACTATACAACTAGGTACGTGCACGGCACAACATCGTAAGAACAAAAAACGGGAAGATCTTGTTTTGGGTGATTTATCTTTTTTTCCAGTCAACATAGTATGAATAATATGATATGGGGGCACCCATGAAGCTTATGTGGCTTGGTTGCATGGCTAGGAAAGGCTAGAGAAAAATAAATAGATAATGTGTTTAGAGTGCACTCCACTAAATAGATATACTCTGGATCCATTGCAACGCACGGGCCATCACCTTGGTAGTAGTAAGAAACAAATTCTGGGTTTGGCACGAGTTCGTACTGCAGGAGCACCACAAGGCCTGCCACGGGAGTTACATTTCCCTCTCGGGGCCCACGGGGCCGAGCTTTAGTGGCTTCGTTTTCCAGCCTATAAGTCAATGACATGTGGACCTTAAATGCGGCTGGCCCACATGTCATTCTCATGGTGGTGGCGTGGTTCGTGACTCACTCGTTCGAGATGAACCGTCCGGTGGTGGCGTGGTCGTGGCAAGGGTGCCACAGCTGGGTGTCGGGGCATTAGGAGGCGTAGATGGCCACACCGGCGGGTACTACCTGTAGTACAGAAGTACTCCAGCTAAGGATTGATGCCCGGGACGAAATGTGTCACAACCGCTGGATGAAAATTCGATGGTGCGGGATTACGGATCAGAGCACACGAGCGGAATAGGCAAACTGCATCGAATCGGGTGTGGCTGTGGTAGAAACTTGATGCTCGCTGCAGTTCAGCTGGCCCGCATGTCATGCGCACAAAGGTAGAGGAGCAGTGGGGCCGAGAGGGATGAGGCGCATGTCAGGGGACGTCGTGACGTGGGTTGGAGCGGCGTCGTAGGAATCACGTGTGGCAGTGGTAGAAACGTATGGTCGTTGATACGTCTCCAACGTATCTATAATTTTTGATTGCTCCATGCTATATTATCTACTGTTTTGGGCAATATTAGGCTTTATTATCCACTTTTATATTATTTTTGGGACTAACTTATTAACCGGAGGCCCAGCCCAGATTTGCTGTTTTATGCCTATTTCAGTGTTTTGAAGAAAAGGAATATCAAACGGAGTCAAAACGGAACAAAATCAACTGGAGAAGTTATTTTGGAAGGAAAGCCACCAGATAGACTTGGACTCTATGTCAGAAGATACGGGAGCTGGCCACGAGGGTGGGGCGCGCGCCCACCCCCCTAGGGCGCGCCCCCTGCCTCGTGGGGCCCCCGAAGCTCCACCGACGTACCCCTTGCACCCATATATACCTACGTATCGTAAAACTTCCAGAACGGAGATTAGATCGGGAGTTCCGCCGCCGCAAGCTTCTGTAGCCACCAAAAGTCAATCGGGACCCTGTTCCGGCACCCTGTCGGAGGGGGGAATCCTTCTCCGGTGGCCATCTTCATCATCCCGACGCTCTCCATGACGAGGAGAGAGTAGTTCTCCCTCGGGGCTGAGGGTATGTACTAGTAGCTATGTGTTTGATCTCTCTCTCTCTCTCTCTCTCTCTCTCTCTCTCTCTCTTGTGTTCTTGATTTGGCACGATCTTGATGTATCGCGAGCTTTGCTATTATAATTGGATCTTATGTTTCTCCTCCCGCTCTATTCTCTTGAGATGAATTGAGTTTTCCCCTTGAAATAATCTTATTGATTTGAGTCTTTAAAGATTTGAGAACACTTGATGTATGTCTTGCCGTGCATATCTGTGGTGACAATGGGATACCACGTGATTCACTTAATTTATGTTTTGGTGATCAACTTGCGGGTTCCGCCCATGAACCTATGCATAGGGGTTGGTACACGTTTTCGTCATGATTCTCCGATAGAACTTTGGGGCACTCTTTGAGGTCCTTTGTGTTGGTTGAATAGATGAATCTGAGATTGTGTGATGCATATCGTATAATCATACCCATGGATACTTGAGGTGACATTGGAGTATCTAGGTGACATTAGGGTTTTGGTTGATTTGTGTCTTAAGGTGTTATTCTAGTACGAACTCTAGGGCTGTTTGTGAAACTTATAGGAATTTCCCAACGGATTGATTGGAAAGAATAACTTTGAGGTGGTTTCATACCGTACCATAATATCTTTGTTTGTTCTCCGCTATTAGTGACTTTGGAGTGACTCTTTGTTGCATGTTGAGGGATGGTTATGTGATCCAATTATGTTATCCTTGTTGAGGGAGCTTACACTAGTGAAAGTATGAACCCTGGGCCTTGTTTCCTAGCATTGCAATACTGTTTACGCTCACTTTTACCATTAGTTACCTTGCTGTTTTTATAATTTCAAATTACAAAAACCTTTATATACCATCCATATTGCACTTGTATCACCATCTCTTCACCGAACTAGTGCACCTATATAATTTACCATTGTATTGGGTGTGTTGGGGACACAAGAGACTCTTTGTTATTTGGTTGCAGGGTTACTTGAGAGAGACCATCTTCATCCTACGCCTCCTATGGATTGATAAACCTTAGGTCATCCACTTGAGGGAAATTTGCTACTGTCCTACAAACCTCTGCACTTGGAGGCCCAACAACGTCTACAAGAAGAAGGTTGTGTAGTAGACATCAAGCTCTTTTCTAGCGCCGTTGCCGGGGAGGTGAGTGCTTGAAGGTATATCTTTAGATCTTGCAATCGAGTCTTTTAATTTCTTGTTTTATCACTAGTTTAGTCTATAAAAGAAAACTATAAAAAATGGAATTGAGTTTGTCTCATACGCTTCACCTTTTTAATATCTTTTGTGAGTATGATGGAAAGGATAATTGTGCTCAAGTGCTAGAAGAAGAAATCTATAAAATGTTTGGCACTAAATCTTTGAATGATGAGCATGATTGCAATGTTGTTAGTATGAATTCTTTGAATACCCATGAAGCTAATGATGATTGCACTAGTTATGATGAAAATGCCTCCTATAAACATGTCAATTTTTGTGGAGTGCATGTTTGCAAGTACACACAAAATAGGGAAGATAAATATTGCAAGGGGCATAAGTACTTAGAAACCAAATTGTTGCAATAAGAGCTAGATGAATGTGATGAAAATTTAAGATATCTTACCCATACTTTCGAACTTTGCAATGAGCATGGTCATTTAAATATCAAATGCAAATTGTTTCATGACCGTATCGTGTCCAAAAATTGTGATGACTTGATTTCCCATGCACATCATAATGAACTTAGTTTGCTCTTGGGTTATGAAGAAATGAAGCGTATAAGTAAGGGCATTCCAAAATTTAATCTCGATAAACTTCTTGGTTTTGATCTAGAAAATAAAGATTTATATGTATTGTGCGGTGAATTGCATTGAAAATCCTTATATTGCCAATTACATAAAGAAAAGAAAATAAATAGGAGATGAAGAGAATACTAATGAAAGGGAAGAGACTTCCCAATATCCTCCTATTATTTCTTATGATGAATCAGGTAACGAGGAGGAGCCTTCTATTCAACCAATCTCATTAATAAGGAGCTCCAAAAAGAGGATTGAACCCACACATGAGGTGAAGAAGAAGAAAAGAAAAAGGAAGAGAGGTAAAAATGTATCGCTCCCAAATAAAGTTGCTCCTATTATTGTTGTGCCTCATGAAGATGATACACTTGATGATGATCTCGTTATGCCTATTGCTTGTTGTGATGATTATTATTGGTAAGATAATGATACTTCTTATGATCTTGAAAATCTTTTTGGCACTTGCTTGGAAGGATATAATAATTGCTATACTATTGGTGCTATCCATACTATTAATGATGAGAGTGATTATGCTTATGATATGAAAAGGCCCAAGCTTGGGGAAGTTGCGTTTGATGAGGATGACATATTTGAGAATATATTTGCTGCAATTAATGTTTGTCCCAAGCTTGGGGATGCTATGTTTAATGAAGATGATATTTTTTGCCTCTCAAGTTTTGATATGCAAAGTTGTTATGATGATAGCATGCCTTTTACCTATTATGATTATATTGATGAAAGTGGGTTTGGAAGAGTGTCAACTTTAGGGAGTAGTGATCCCACAATATTGGAGGATGTTGAATCTTATAATATTTATTAAAGTGGATTTGAAGAGGTCATGACTTTATTTAGTGATGTTTCCACTATTTCGGAAGAGGTTTCAATAGATTATGATGAGAACAAAGTTGCTACTTATGATGATTATTGTGATAAAACTTATGCTATAAAGAGTAGTGATGATTATATTTATAAAACTTGTCATGATTATGAGTACCCTTTATCTGAACATTACTCTTTTAATGTGAAAACAATTTATAGTATTCAAGTCTCTTATGAAACTCCCACTATTCCGAATGAGAAGAATTTTGCTTATGTGGAGAGTAGTAAATTTTCTATGCTAGTAGGTCATGAAAAGAATGATTTAGGTGCTGGTTATATTGTTGAATTAATTCATGATGCTACTTAAAATTATTATGAGGGAGGAATATATGCTTGTAGGAATTGCAATAATGTCAAGTTCCCTCTCCATGAGCTTAACGTTTTGAAGTTAAGCTTGTTTTGCCTTCCTATGCTAGTTGATTATTGTTCCCATAAATTGTTTGATCACAAAATCCCTATGCATAGGAAGTGGGATAGACTTAAATGTGCTAGTCATATTCTTCATGATGCTCTCTTTATCTTACAATTCTTATCTTTTATGTGAGCATCATTGAAATCATCATGCCTAGCTAGGGGCATTAAATGATAGCGTTGTTGGGAGGCAACCCAATTTTATTCTTGTTGTTTAATTTTTGTTCCAGTTTAGTAATAAATAATTCATATAGCCTCTGTTTATATGTGGTTTTATGCTTTTAATTAGTGTTTGTGCCAAGTAGAACCTTTGGGAAGACTTGGAGAAAGTCTTGTTGATCATGCTGTCAAAAACAGAAACTTTAGCACTCACGAGAATTGATGCCATTTTTATTTGGAGAGTGATATTTAGTTAATTCTTTTTGCATATGATTAACATATAAATTCCTCAGGTCCAGCAATTTAGTTTAGAATTTTTGGGGTTCCATAAGTATACGTTTGATCCATATTACTACAGACTGTTCTGTTTTTGACAGATTCTGTTTTCTATGTGTTGTTTGCTTATTTTGATGAATCTATGAGTAGTATCGGAGGGTATGAACCATAGATAAGTTGGAATACAGTAGGTTTAACACCAATATAAATGAAGAATGATTTCATTACAGTACCTTGAAGTGGTGATTTATTTTCTTATACTAACGGAGCTCACGAGTTTTCTACTTTAAGTTTTGTGTTGTGAAGTTTTCAAGTTTTGGATAAAGATTCAATGGAATATGGAATAAGGAGTGGAAAGAGCCTAAGCTTGGGGATGCCCAAGGCACCCCAAGGTAATATTCAAGGACAACCAAGAGCCTAAGCTTGGGGATTCCCCGGAAGGCACCCCCTCTTTCGTCTTCGTTCATCGGTAACTTTACTTGGAGCTATATTTTTATTTACCACATGATATGTGTTTTGCTTGGAGCGTCATTTTATTTTATTTAGTTTTGCTTTATGTTTGAATAAAGTATCAAGGTCTGAAATTATTAAATGGGAGAGTCTTCACATAGTTGCACAATTATTCGACTACTCATTGATCTTCACTTATATCTTACGGAGTAGTTTGTCATTTGCTCTAGTGCTTCACTTATATCTTTTAGAGCATGGTGGTATTTTTATTTTGAAGATATAGATGAACTCTCATGCTTCACTTAGATTATTTTGAGAGTCTTAAATAGCATGGTAATTTGCTTAAAATCCTAATATGCTAGGTATTCAAGAATAGTAAAATTCTCTTATGAGTGTGTTGAATACTAAGAGAAGTTTGATACTTGATGATTGTTTTGAGATATGAGGATGGTAATATTAGAGTCATGCTAGTTGAGTAGTTGTGAATTTGAGAAATACTTGTGTTGAAGTTTGTGATTCCCGTAGCATGCACGTATGGTGAACCGTTATGTGATGAAGTCGGAGCATGATTTATTTATTGATTGTCTTCCTTATGAGTGGCGGTCGGGGACGAGCGTTGGTCTTTTCCTACCAATCTATCCCGCTAGGAGCATGCGCGTAGTACTTTGTTTTGATAACTAATAGATTTTTGCAATAAGTATGTGAGTTCTTTATGACTAATGTTGAGTCCATGGATTATACACACTCTCACCCTTCCACCATTGCTAGCCTCTCTAATACCGCGCACTTTTCGCCGGTATCATACACCCACCATATACCTTCCTCAAAACAGCCACCATACCTACCTATTATGGCATTTCCATAGCCATTCCGGGATATATTGCCATGCAGCTTTCCACCGCTCCTTTATTATGACACGCTTCATCATTGTCATATTGCTTTGCATGATCATGTAGTTGACATTGTATTTGTGGCAAAGCCACCGTTCATAATTCTTTCATACATGTCACTCATGAGTCATTGCACATCCCGGTACACCGCCGGAGGCATTCATATAGAGTCATATCTTGTTCTAAGTATCGAGTTGTAATTCTTGAGTTGTAAGTAAATAAAAGTGTGATGATCGTCATTATTAGAGCATTGTCCCAGTGAGGAAAGGATGATGGAGACTATGATTCCCCCACAAGTCGGGATGAGACTCCGAACGAAAAAAAAAGAGGCCAAAGAAGCCCAAATAAAAAAAGAGGCCATAAAAAAAAGAGAAGGCCCAAATAAAAAAATAAAAAAATAAAAAAAATGAGAGAAAAAGAGAGAAGGGGCAATGCTACTATCCTTTTACCACACTTGTGCTTCAAAGTAGCACCATGATCTTCATGATATAGAGTCTCCTATGTTGTCACTTTCATATACTAGTGGGAATTTTCATTATAGAACTTGGCTTGTATATTCCAATGATGGGCTTCCTCAAAATGCCCTAGGTCTTCATGATCAAGCAAGTTGGATGCACACCCACTTAGTTTCCTTTTGAGCTTTCATACACTTATAGCTCTAGTGCATCTGTTGCATGGCAATCCCTACTCACTCACATTGATATCTATTGATGGGCATCTCTATAGCCCGTTGACACGCCTAGTTGATGTGAGACTATCTTCTCCCTTTTTGTCTTCTCCACAACCGCCATTCTATTCCACCTATAGTGCTATGTCCATGGCTCACGCTCATGTATTGCGTGAAGATTGAAAAAGTTTGAGAACATCAAAAGTATGAAACAATTGCTTAGCTTGTCGTCGGGGTTGCGCATGATTTAAATATTTTGTGTGGTGAAGATGGAGCATAGCCAGACTATATGATTTTGTAGGGATAACTTTCTTTGGCCATGTTATTTTGAGAAGACATAATTGCTTAGTTAGTATGCTTGAAGTATTATTATTTTTATGGCAATATGAACTTTTGTCTTAAATCTTATGGATCTGAATATTCATACCACAATTAAGAAGAATTACATTGAAATTATGCCAAGTAGCACTCCGCATCAAAAATTCTTTTTTATCATTTACCTACTCGAGGACGAGCAGGAATTAAGCTTGGGGATGCTTGATACGTCTCCAATGCATCTATAATTTTTGATTGCTCCATGCTATATTTTCTACTGTTTTGGGAAATATCGCGCTTTATTATCCACTTTTATATTATTTTTGGGACTAACCTATTAACCGGAGGCCCAGCCCAGATTTGCTGTTTTATGCCTATTTAAGTGTTTCGAAGAAAAGGAATATCAAACGGAGTCGAAACGGAACGAAATCAACTGGAGAAGTTATTTTCGGAAGGAAAGCCACCAGATAGACTTGGACTCTACGTTAGAAGATACGGGAGCTGGCCACGAGGGTGGGGGCGCGCCCTCCCCCCTAGGGCGCGCCCCCTGCCTCGTGGGGCCCCCGAAGCTCCTCCGACGTACCCCTTGCACCCATATATACCTACGTATCGTAAAACTTCCAGAACGGAGATTAGATCGGGAGTTCCGCCGCCGCAAGATTCTGTAGCCACCAAAAGTCAATCGGGACCCTGTTCCGGCACCCTGCCGGAGAGGGAAATCCTTCTCCGGTGGCCATCTTCATCATCCCGATGCTCTCCATGACGAGGATGGAGTAGTTCTCCCTCGGGGCTGAGGGTATGTACCAGTAGCTATGTGTTTGATCTCTCTCTCGTGTTCTTGATTTGGCATGATCTTGATGTATTGCGAGCTTTGCTATTATAATTGGATCTTATGTTTCTCCTCCCTCTCTACTCTCTTGAAATGAATTGAGTTTTCCCCTTGAAGTAATCTTATCAGATTGAGTCTTTAAAGATTTGAGAACACTTGATGTATGTCTTGCCGTGCGTATCTGTGGTGACAATGGGATACCACGTGATTCACTTGATGTATGTTTTGGTGATCAACTTGCGGGTTCCGCCCATGAACCTATGCATAGGGGTTGGCACACGTTTTCGTCATGATTCTCCGGTATAACTTTGGGGCACTCTTTGAGGTCCTTTGTTTTGGTTGAATAGATGAATCTGAGATTGTGTGATGCATATCGTATAATCATACCCACGGATACTTGAGGTGACATTGGAGTGTCTAGGTGACATTAGGGTTTTGGTTGATTTGTGTCTTAAGGTGTTATTCTAGTACGAACTCTAGGGCTGTTTGTGACACTTATAGAAATAGCCCAACGGATTGATTGGAAAGAATAACTTTGAGGTGGTTTTGTACCCTACCATAATCTCTTCGTTCGTTCTCCGCTATTAGTGACTTTGGAGTGACTCTTTGTTGCATGTTGAGGGATGGTTATGTGATCCAATTATGTTATCCTTGTTGAGGGAACTTACACTAGTGAAAGTATGAACCCTAGGCCTTGTTTCCTAGCATTGCAATACCGTTTACGCTCACTTTTACCATTAGTTACCTTGCTGTTTTTATAATTTCAGATTACAAAAACCTTTATCTACCATCCATATTGCACTTGTCTCACCATCTCTTCGCCGAACTAGTGCACCTATACAATTTACCATTGTATTGGGTGTGTTGGGGACACAAGAGACTCTTTGTTATTTGGTTGCAGGGTTGCTTGAGAGAGACCATCTTCATCCTACGCCTCCTACGGATTGATAAACCTTAGGTCATCCGCTTGAGGGAAATTTGCTACTGTCCTACAAACCTCTGCACTTGGAGGCCCAACAATGTCTACAAGAAGAAGGTTGTGTAGTAGACATCAGTCGTCGTGGTTCAACTTCCATGGACAAGCTGTCATGTCTGCTGACACATGCATTGCATATCGCTCACTGCAAGGAGCAGTAGTAGAGAAAACTTGTTCCAAAGATACCATTTTTCTGATAAAATTCTCGAGATATCATTAATTTTTACACAAGGGATTACTCCTGCGAGGGTCAATCACAACAGGTGTTTTGTAAGAAAATGCATCTTGATGTTCCCTGCAATGCACGGGCATCTTGCTAGTTATAGAAGATGCCCACACGAGCATCTTGCCGCAGGGTGTGCCACCGACCCGAACACATTTTGTTCTAGACGCTTAGGTGCACCGGATGCCGTGCCATGCTACAAAATGTAAAAAACAGCTCCAATTTTTTTAAACCTGTTATCTTCAAACCAACCACACCCATCCCTCACCTCATCAAAACAGCCCGAGGAATATATTTTGAGTGAAGCATGATTTATTTTTACTGATATATGTATATGAAAACTATAGTGTTTATATTTCAAGCCCGTGAACAAGTAGTATTCTACTACTTTGGATCCATTGCAATGCACGGGCCGGCACATTGGTATTAGTAGTCTCTATAGCTACTCTTATAAAAACAGAGTTGTTGATGATGGTGTGCCTGCCATCCTGCAATATAGGCCGTCCAATTTATATCTGACGGATAGGAAGGAAACTATGGAAATTTTGCAAAAAGATACCCCCACCCCTCTCCACATTTGCAAATAAGGCCTTCCCTCGTTCATCCATTTCTCTCACAAGATAAACTACTCATACAAATGCATCTTGATGTTCCGTGGAACGCACAGACATATTGCTAGTCTACTACTCTGTCGGGGAGGCTGATCCACCAACACCTATGGGGACAGGGCCCCTTTCGGTTCGGTGAGGGCGGAGGTCGCACAAAGAGCGGATCGAGGCGGTACACGCGAGCGGTTTTTACCCAGCTTCGGGCCGCACGGATGCGTAAAACCCTACTGCTGCTTGTTTGTGTGTATTGAATTCTTGCTCAGGAGCGATGGGCGCTGCCAGACTGAGCGTGAGAGTGTTCCTGGTGTTTCGAATGAGCCGAACCGGCCGAACCCCTTCTACGTTGCGCTAGGGCCTCCTTTTATACTTTCAAGGGGTCACCGACAGGTGGCAACGTAGACTAGAAGGGTAAAAATGGAAAAGGATGCGGTAGGTACAGCTACCGCTACTGTAGACACAGTGCACCCTACCTAACTCTGACGGCAGGGGACAAGGTCATTGAATGCCTGTCTGAGTTGCCTAAACAGTGCAAAAAGTGACCGTTAGGAGCGCCACCGTTCGCCACGATGGCCTTCTCTTAATCTCCGCTTGCCACCGCGCACCCCTAGCTGCACGGCCTCCTGCCACGTGTGCTTGGGAGAGTCCTAGAGCGACACGTTAGCAGGTGTGCTGGAGCGCGGGCACGAAGTGGGGGTTTCCCGCGGCAAGCTCCTTGCCGCAGTCGTCGTCTTGTCGCGCCCGGAAGCTTGTCGTTCGCCGGGCCTTGCCGGGACGCAGGGCACGTCACGGCAAGCTTTCTTGGTATGCCTTGAGTGGCCTTCCCGGCAAGCTCCTCTTGCTGGGGACTTGTCTCTTCCTGGCAAGATCCTCTTGCCGGGGCCTGGGTTGGCTTTCCCGGCAAGCTCCTCTTGTCGGGGTCTTGGTTTGAGTACTTTGTTCTTGAATGGTCTTCAAGGGAACCACGGAGGGTCTTGGCGGTCACCTGGCAAGCCTTGCCGCGGGACGCTGCGACTGCCCGTGCACGAGTTCGGGATACTAGGGTACCCCTACTCTAGTACACCGACAGGAGCCCCCAGGCCTGGGCCATACACGGTGCCGAGCGCTGTTGGGCCAGGCCCAAAACAGTGCATGGGCGCGCGCGGCCTAGGTCACGCTGCATATCTCTCTGCTCCCACCGCGCACGCCCAGAACGGCACGCGTCAAACGCGGCGTCGTGGGTGACGTGGGCGGCGTGCGCGGGGCTAAGCCCCTTGAGCATGCGTCAGGCCACGATGATGGGGACGGTTCACGCCCTCCTCCCTAAGCGGAGGTAGGCGTGGGGGCGTGGTGCATTTACTGGACGGGGTCGGTGCGTGGTTTTCGGGACATCCACTCCCCGCGATCACGGGGCGGAGCGAGGCCTCCTCATCCGTCGCCTTGGTTTTGCATCTCCGCCACGCGGCTCCCATGCGCTTGGGGTCGCGGACGGTGGAAGTGGGAAACTGGGCCGTCGCGAGCAGAGGCAGCGGGTTGGCCTCGACTCCCTGCTCTTCCCGTGCCTTGATTCGCTGAGCGGGGCGGCCAAGCCCCCACCTCGCTCCTTTATAAAGAGCGGGAGGGGAGCACAGAAACCCGCACTCTCTCATCTCCTCCTTTCTTCAGCTTCAGCTCCCCTTTCTCTCATTCGCCATGGAGAAAGGGAACCCGGGCCCTTCATCGGTGGCGGCGAGGGTCGCCGCCAGACAGCGCATCCCTCCCTCTCCCGCGCCCGTGGTGGCAGAGCCAGCCATAAGGGGAAGAGGGAGGGGGCGAGGTCGCGGACGAGGTCGAGGACGAGGTCGAGGCGCTCGGGGAAGAGGCGGGCGGGGCGGCGCGCCAGCTTCGCCTCCGTCGGCGGCTCCTCCCCCCACGGCGGTCCATATAGGGGACGACCCTTGTGAGTTCTTCGTCAAGCTGCGCCGGGCGCCTCGTCGTCGCCTCCGGCTTCCATCTCCGTTTGCGAGCGCGATGGAGTTGGACCCGCCCGAGACACTGAGACTGCACATGAGGGGCTGTGGGATCAGCGGCACGCGAGTCCGCGTTGTATTCCCAGCCCCTAATGTGATGTATCTTGATCGAGGGTGGAAGACGTTCGCCCGTATCCACAGCCTGATGGAGGGGTTTACCCTCCATTTTAAGTTGATGGAGGGCGATCTCCTCTTCGTCAAGGTCTTCGGGTGCTTCGGCACTCGGGCGAAGTGTTGCGTGGACAGCTCCTCCGACAGCGAAGGCTCCTCCTCGAGCGAGAGTGACGAGGAGGAGAGGGACAGCGACGATGAAAGTAGTGGGCGGCGGGGTGGCGGGTCCGACTAGGCGTCGGGCGCCGCTTCACGCGGCACCGGCGACCCCATCATCCGTGTCGCCGGCTCCTTGAACTCCCCGGGGTCATCTCCTTGGGCGGCTGGCATAGGGAGGCTGCGGAAGGGGAAGAGGGCTGGCGACAAGGCCGTCAGGTCGGAGTACGAGGGCGTGGTGCCCTCGACAGCATGCTGACGTCCTGCCGCTCCGTCTTCGAGCCCCGCTTCCAGCGCCGCCATCGCCGTCCAGCCTTCGGACGGCTCCCGGGATGTTCTCTTGGTGTCTTCTGGCACCCGTAGCTCGCCTAGGCGCTCCTTTTACCCTTTTCGCCTCCTTGACCTGCCTCCTGAAGAGAGGGACAGGAAAGGGATTACGGGCATCTTATCTTTTTAATTTGTAAGCCTTCGGGCCTTAGCTGTATCTAAAACTTGTAATCCTCTCTTTCATGTTTTTCATCCTCTATGGACTGTACCTGAGTGGGATGTTTTTTAATGAAAATGGGATGCTTGCCGGGTTATTTGTCTCGTGAGTTGAACCCACGCCAAGGAGCAAATCCTTGGTATCCCTCGGACAGACATTTCATCTCCCGGCAACAGGCCCTGCCGCCTTCCCACGTCGCTCGACCTTTCTCATGCCTTTGACGGAGGCAGGAACAAGGTGGGTGCGGTCTCCTCGTTTCATCCCTTTGCTACCGCGACTACGACCAAACTTGGCCCCGGGAACGAGCCCCAGGGCCTAGAGTTGAGGGAGCACGGCAGTTTTTGAGAAGAAATGCGGTTTCGCATTCCCCAGTCCATAAGAGGATGCATGATGAGGGATGAAAGACTTATCTGATATTGCAGCCCCCGGCAACTCTGGTTTGCCGTGGACGATTCTTGGCACTCGCAGCCCCCAGCGATACTGGCTTGCCAGGGCCCAGGCGCCGTCCGTTTTCTTCTTCTCTTGTCGTTGCCAGTCATGTCATAAGAACACTTTATTAGAGGCGCGACAAGTTATTTTTGTAATATAACTCTATTTTAGGCAAAAAATTGCTGTGTTACTTCCTTTACTCGACTCTTGGCTTTGTATGGTTCTGCCCTACGCTTTCTAGGGAAACTTGCCGGCGCAGGTACCCTTGCCGCAAGCGCCGAGTGCGGAACTTCAGCAGCCTGCTGGCGGGGTCGCTACCGACAAGCAACCTTGTCGCAACTAGTTGCAGCTCACTTAAGTTGTTGAGCGGACTCGAAACAAAGTAAGGGCGCTAGCGGCTCACTTAAGTTGCTGAGCGGACTCGAAGCAAAGTAAGGGCGCTAGCAGCTCACTTAAGCTATTGAGCGGACTCGAAACAAAGTAAAGGCGCAACTAGCTACGAGTTGGTTCCTCCGCGCATAGGTTTTCCATACAAAGCACGGTCGTTCAAGGAAAATAACTCAAAAACTTAAAAAACTGATTGTTCAAGCTTTAGCAACTTAGCTTTTCTGTCGTCTGCTTCCCGGCAAGGAGAAACTTTCTTGAACGGCCTGGTCCACACCATTATCTTCTCCTCCCCCCCGGTAAACCTTGTGGGCGAGGGAACCTTCCTTCTTTTGAGAAAGAAACAGAGAAATAAAGTAATGATATGGAGCCTTGGGCTCGCTATTGCTTACCGGGGTCTGGTGCTGCACAAAGTGTCAGATAACATATGCGAAAAAGGATTATAGCATAAAAAACTGACAAGATGTGCGGGGCACATGAACATTACTGGTGCACGGGGTCTGCGCCCGGCTTTGTACAAAGGATTACATGCAACAACGGCAAGACTTGTACAAAAGGTGGTTGCCGGAAAAGCTTCCGGCAACCGCGCCTTACGGGTAAAACTTACGAAGATGTTCTATGTTCCAGGAGTTGCTCACCGGAATGCCATCTTCGGTCTCAAGGCCGACAGCGCCGGGCCTAGTGACTCGTTTCACCCGATAAGGGCCTTCCCACTTCGGCGCCAACTTGTTGGAATTCTTGGCGGACTGAACACGCCGAAGAACAAGGTCGCCTTCCTCGAAGCTTCTGGCTTTAACTTTGCGGCTATGGTAGCAACGCAAAGCTTGCTGGTAGCGAGCGGCTCGCACAACAGCCTGAAGATGGTCTTCCTCAAGGAGCAGTGCGTTATCTTGTCGCAGCTGCTCTTGCTCGAGCTCATCATAAGCGAGCACTCGAGGTGACCCGTAAACGAGTTCCGTGGGGAGAACTGCCTCTGCTCCATAGACTAGAGCAAAGGGTGTCTGGCCAGTGGCTCGATTTGGCGTCGTCCTGATCGACCAAAGAACCACCGGCAGCTCCTCGATCCAGTTTCTTCCGCACTTGTGCAGCTTGTCGAAAGTTCTGGTCTTGAGGCCTCGCAGCACTTCAGCATTTGCCCTCTCCGCTTGACCGTTGCTTCTCGGGTGAGCAATAGAAGCGAAGCAGATCTTGGCGCCAAGATCTTGGACGTACTGCATGAAGGTGCGGCTCGTAAATTGCGTGCCGTTGTCGGTGATGATCCTGTTAGGAACCCCGAAACGGCAAACAATCAACCTGAAGAACTTGACTGCTGACTGTGCTGTCACCTTCCTCGCTGGTTCCACTTCCGGCCACTTTGTGAACTTGTCGATTGCAACGTACAAGAACTCAAAGCCCCCGACAGCTCGGGGGAAGGGGCCGAGGATGTCGAGCCCCCAGACCGAAAATGGCCAGGATAAAGGGATCATCTGGAGAGCTTGAGCTGGCTGGTGTATCTGCTTGGAATGGAACTGGCACGCTTCACACTTGGTTACTTGCGCAGTTGCATCCTGGAGGGCTGTCGGCCAGAAGAAGCCTTGTCGGAATGCTTTGCCGACAAGTGCTCTTGCGCCAATGTGGTGACCACATATGCCTCCATGTATCTCTGCCAACAGCTGTTGTCCATCTTCCCGGCGAATACACTTCAATTTCACACCGTTGAGTCTTATTCTGTACAGTGTGTTGTCGACAAACTTGTACATACTTGACTGCCGGGCTACTCTTTCCGCTTCTTCTTGCTCTTCGGGAAGCTCTCCTGTCTGAAGGAAACGGACAATCTGTTGCGCCCATGCTGGAGCTTGTGGCTCGACAACAAGGACTATAGGCGTATCTGTTGCTGCGGGAACATCCGCTTCTATGGCAAGAACCTGTGGTTCGGCCGGAGCGTGATATTCCCCGGCAAGCTTGCCGGAGCAAAACTTGTCGGGAGCGTTTGCTTCAACGGAACAAACCAAGAGGTTCGCCGGAGCAGACTGCTCCTCAGCACTCTTGGCGTCGATCTTGGGGACCTTCTTGGCGGCGGCTTCGGGAAGCTCTGCCGGAAAGTAGTCACCAGAAACCAACTTCCTCTTCTTATTCTGTCCAGTTGATGGTGTCACGGATGGTTGAGTCAGCTTGAGCACAAAGATCCCTTGTTCCACAGGCAACTTTAGTGCAGCGCACTTTGACAGGCCATCAGCAATGTCATTCTGAGCTCGCGGAACATGCTCCATTTGCAGGCCATCAAAGTGTGCTTCTAGCTTCCTTACTTCATCAACATAAGCTTCCATCAATGGACTCTGGTAGTTCTTGTTCACTTGGCGGACGACAAGCTGCGAGTCACCCCTTACAATGAGTTTCTTGATCCCAAGGTCGGCTGCGATTCTGAGGCCGGCAAGCAAACCCTCATACTCTGCGGTATTGTTCGTTGCTTGCTCCTTGGGAAAGTGCATCTGGACTACGTACTCGAGGTGCTCTCCGGTGGGTGCGATAAGCAGCACGCCAGCACCGGCGCCTTGCAGCGAGAAGGCACCATCAAAGTACATCAGCCACTCTTTGCTTGTCTCCTTGACGGGGATGCTCGTCTCTGGAATTTCTTCGTCTGGGGTTGGCGTCCACTCTACTATGAACTCTGCCAATGCCCTGCTTTGGATTGTTGCAGTGCTCTCAAACTTGAGGCCAAAGCTTGACAGTTCCAATGCCCACTCGACAATCCTGCCTGTTGCTTCTGGATTCTGCAGTATCCTCTTCAGCGGAAAGCGAGTGACAACTGTGATCTCGTGTGCCTGGAAGTAATGGCGCAGCTTTCTCGAGGCCATGAGAAGGCCGAAAAGCAATTTTTGCACACCAGAGTACCTCGACCTAGCCCCCTGGAGAAGGGAGCTGACAAAGTAAACTGGGCGCTGCACCATCTTCTTTTGCACCTCCTTGCACGTCTGCGTAGACTCAACGTTGTCGGGGCCAGAGCTTGTCGGAGAAGCCCCCTACTTGTCGCTGGATTCACTTGCTGCGGTTGTTGGCTCATCGTCCGCCTCCCTCTCCGCTACTAACGCAGCACTAACCACTTGGTTGGTTGCTGCCAGATATAGCAGCAACTTCTCTTGTGGCTTAGGTGCGACAAGTATTGGAGTGGAGGACAGGTATCTCTTCAAGTCCTGCAGCGCGGCCTCCGCTTCCGGAGTCCATTTCATTGGACCTTCCTTTTTCAATATTTTGAAGAATGGCAGGGCGCGCTCAGCAGACTTAGAGATAAACCTGCTGAGAGCAGCCACGCAACTGGCAAGCCTTCGCACATCCTTGACGCGCTTCGGTGCTTCAATCTGCTCGATGGCCTTGATCTTGTCGGGGTTGGCTTCAATTCCCCATTAAGACACAAAGAACCCGAGAAGCTTGCCGGAAGGGACTCCAAACACGCACTTCTCGGGGTTGAGCTTGAGGTTGATCTTGCGCAGATTTGCAAAAGTTTCTTCTAAATCTTGGATCAGGGTAGCCTTGTCCTTGCTCTTGACCACTATATCATCCATGTAGGCTTCCACATTTCTGTGTATCTGTGGCTCAAAAGCGACATGGACTACCCTTGCAAATGTTGAACCAGCATTCTTCAACCCAAAGGGCATCCGTACAAAACAGTATGTGCCGCAAGGGGTTATAAATGCGGTTTTTTCCTCATCCTCTTCTGCCATGAAGATTTGATGGTATCCTGAGTATGTATCAAGAAATGAAAGCAAATCACATCCAGCTGTGGAGTCAACAATCTGGTCAATGCGCGACAAGGGAAATGGATCTTTGGGACAAGCTTTATTGACATCAGTGAAGTCTATACAAAGCCTCCATTTCCCGTTCGCCTTGCGCACGACTACAGGATTGGCCAACCACGTGGGATGGAGCACTCCTCTGACAAGGCCTGCTGCTTCCAATTTCCTGATCTCTTGCGCAATGAACTCTTGGCGCTCCACTGCTTGCTTCCTGACTCTCTGCTTGACGGGACGCGCATGAGGACAGACGGCAAGGTGGTGCTCGATTACTTTCCTGGGAACACCGGGGATATCAGACGGTTGCCATGCAAACACGTCGACATTCGCCCGCAGGAAAGCAATGAGCGCGCTTCCTATTTGGGGTCAAGCGTGGCACTGATGGTGAAGGTACCACCAGTGCCGTCCTCCTTGGCGGACACCTTCCTAGTCTCAGGTGGAGCTGCCATTGCCTTCTTACACTTGCCGGTGGAGCTCGATGGTGCGTCCTCGACGGTAGCGCGGCACTCCGAAGAGGTGCGCTTGCCGGAGTGGGCATCAGAGCTCTTGCTGGACTTTGTCTTCTTCTTCCTTCTGTTGTTCCGCCGCCGGCCTTTCTTTGCCGGGGCGGCATCCTCACTGTCAGATCCTCCTGCTCCTGTATCCTCTCCGGGGAGCCTCCTGTCACGACCGGTTTTCCGAGTAATAAATTTCCAGAAAAGACTGTCGTGCTCATCAGCCCCAGGATTACTGTTAGCTGATGAGGCTCCAACTTGATACAGAAATTCCAAGCAGAATACAACATATGTAGTACAAGACCATTCTGGCCTGTGAGTACAACAAATGGTTTCTAGTGGTTGATGGCGGAAGCGGTTTGTGGATCATCAGTGTCTATGGGACTCCAATTCCCACAGGAACAGCTGACCAGGTTAACTCCTATCTTCGCGAGGCTGCTATCTCCATTGTGTGGGTTCCAGGGCTGGCATCGCGTCGCTCCTCTTCGTGCAAGAAAATCTGGCCAAGACAATAGCCAGGGACAAGCCAGTGAGTACTTTGAATGTACTCGCAAACATTATGAACACATGTATAATATAACAATGATGTGCTGAAAGTATTTTATGCTCATGACGTCAGTCACAAAAGATAAATGAAACTCTGATGCGTGCAAGCAAGTTATTTAAAAAATGCAATAACATGGTAGTATTAAAAATTATGAAACAAATAACAAGCAATGCCACAGTCGGGCGTCTTAGCGACACCACATAAAGGGCTTTAAAAGAAATGCCACAGTCGGGCGTCTGAGCGACACCACATAAAGGGCTTTAAAAGAAATGCCACAGTCGGGCGTCTGAGCGACACCACAAAAAGTGCTTTAAAAGAAATGCCACAGTCGG
>NC_041380.1:252773470-252780970 GCF_002162155.2 Triticum dicoccoides
CACAGTCGGGCGTCTTAGCGACACCACATAAAGGGCTTTAAAAGAAATGCCACAGTCGGGCGTCTGAGCGACACCACATAAAGGGCTTTAAAAGAAATGCCACAGTCGGGCGTCTGAGCGACACCACAAAAAGGGCTTTAAAAGAAATGCCACAGTCCGGCGTCTGAGCGACACTACATAAAGGACTTTAAAATAAACAATCATAGTGAATATCCCGGAGGTAGAACCATCCCAGAGATACTCGATAATAACAATAATATCACGGGTTAGTCAACAATAATAATAATCATAGTTATCACAAGTCACAAGTAGTAATTCCATTTCTGGTTAACAGTTTCACCTCCGAAGACCGACACTAAGACCGACACCTGACCCATCCCAGACTGTAATCCTTAACCATGGACACGGCTATTCGAATAGGTTTAATCTCTGCAGAGGGTGTACTCTTTACCCACGAGTAACGGATTTCTTTAGTCCATCGAGAGTAATTCCGTCTACGGTCTTTTTGTTGAAAGCACACCTAACTTGCACACACCAGCTTATCTCACACGTGTCTGGAATCACCCACGACACCTGTTAAGCAAACTCTAAGTGGGGAGGCTACAACCTCGCGTAGCATGGGATCAAATTTATATCGCACACTCTAAGGGGTGGCCTCCCCTCTCGGTCCCAACCGGAAACACCCATGCCCCCGGACCAGGTGGCCTGCCTACCAGCTACAACCGGTATCTTCCACCATGGCCTCTCTGTACAGTGTGTGCTAGAAAGAGGTTGACAACTTACTGAACCGTACTCTACTTGCTGTAGAGACGAGTGGTAGTACGAAACAAGTATGGGGGTTACTGGCACAAGACTCGATCTACGGTCGACTCAGGAGGTTTAAGTATTCCCTGCATGGTTAGTATAACGAATATATTTCGTCCAACAGAGTCACCGCTCATATCACCTTACCATGCCATACCAGACATAACCGTCCCAACGGAGACCGGCGACAAACTCATGCCTACCCAAGGCAGAGGTTTTCCCGGGTTCCTGCCGGTGTGCATGCAAGGCACATGAGGGTGATTATCATCACAAGTGTGTCCATTTCCAACAGCATGGAAATCAATAACATGCACCCATGCATATGATCATATCACATGAAATAACAAGTTTCTCCAAAGTGAGGTGATGTTATGAATGTGTCATTGAACACACAAAAAATATTATGCCGGGGTCCAGAATGCTTGCCTTCAATGTGTGGAAAGGCAGGGTGCACTCCAAAACTTGAAACATTTCTCCTCTCTTCAAAAATCCTATTTTAGCAATATAAAAGAATTAACACACAAAATAAAAACGGCACCAAAAGTTGTTCTGAAATTTTTTCAAATAAATCTTAAAATAAACTAGGTGAAATTTGAGAGAGGTAGGAAAAAGAATCATTTCATTTGGAGTTGTATTTAAAAAGTTATAACCAGTCAAAGTTGTGGTCAAAATCTGTTATTTAAAATAAAACAGAAAAGAAAACGTTTCAGAGGGAAATACGCTTTCGGAGCGGGGGAAACGTACTGGGGGAATTACGCCTTCACTTAATCCCACGTGGACAGGCACGCGGTCGCTGATAGTGGGTCCAGAGGGCCCACTGGTCAGGTTTGACCAGTCTATCCCTCCTCTTTCTCTGTCCCGAGCGGAGGCGGAACTCCGGCGATTGGCGGCTTTGTTCGAGAAACCGAAGCCATCCACGGGCTCAGGGGGTCGAGGCGGTCCCGCCGGTGGGTGTTACGGTCTCGGGGGTGGACGGGGTCGTCGGCGGTGAGCTTCGCGGTGGACGGAGAGCTTCGGGAGCAGAGTGTGATTGGGGTTATGGTGATTCCTGATCAACATCGAGTAGTTGGAATGGTTCACGAGAAGATGAGGAAGCTCTTGGTGGAGAGAACGGAGAGTGGGAGGTCCTGGTGGTGCCGAATTGGCCGGGGCAGTGGCGGCGGAAGGAGTTGCCGGAGATGAGGAAGGAGGCCTCCCCGGGTCGATTGGCTGCCACGGGAGAACTAGGGGAGCATTCTAAGATTGCATGTGTGCTTGAATGGGTTCGGGGTCCTCTTTTTATAGCTCGTCGAGGTTGGTTCCGCGGCGGCCGTGGATAAGCCCTCCGGCGAACCGACGTTCTGTAGCAGCAGGGCATCGTGGCGGCGACGAGCGCTAGAGGACATGGCTGCGGATGAGCTCGCACTGTTCCAGGGGCCAGGTGGCGAGCGGGAGGGGTTTGGGCGGCGCTGCCCATGGCTGGAGCCACTGCGGACGCCGGAGTGCCGCCAAGAATGCCCTGGCGGCGGTGCTGTAGCATGCCAGGGTGGTTTGGCGCGATGCTGCGAGGCGGGGAGTGCGTGGCGAGGTGCCGCCGTGTGGGCCAAAGCCAGGGGGCCAGCGTGTCGGCTCGGGCGCGGCATCGTGCAATACGCGCGCTCTGGGCGCGTCCAGTGCACGCACGAGAGATGTTCGACATAATGCCACGGCATGCTACAGGTCGCAGGTGAGGTTGGGGTTTACCAGATCGAGGTTAGGAGCAACTGGGAGTCTAGTGGACATGCTAGTTTGATCAGAGGATCAGGTTCACAGTGCAAACCAAAAATTCATGCCAAAACAGATCCTGCCCATAAGGTGTTTGGCAAAATGCCAAGGGCACTTAGGCAAGTCTTGGAGTGGTCAAAAACTCCAGATGGTGGTCTCTTTAGATGTACAAGAGGATGGTGAGGTTAGTTGGTCAAATGCAGCAACTTGTTAGTGCAAGTTTTACAAAACTTCAATTCTGGACAGGAAATAAATAGCATTATTTCATGAACCAAAAATGATCCAAAAGGTGCATGCTCCTGGACTTAAGGGTTTAACATGGAGGACTACAAGTAGGAGAAATAATCAAGGGTTAAAGAGCAAGCAAAAATATGGTTGCTGTACAAACCATGAAGTTGGTCCAGAATGAAAATGAGGTTGATTCACTCAAATTTTTCAAAGAACAGCACGAGGTTTTTGCATAATGTGGAATCTTAGGCCATTACCATCATCCCATAATTTTGGTGGAGGCCAGGAAGAAATATTTAAATGGGTTGTAGTGCAAAAATGCACTCTGGACCAGAGAAGAAAAATTGAGTGTAGGGCTCAAAATATTTCATGAATGAAATATATTTTTGCATAAAAGTGATTTAAAAACATCACATGACATCTCCATATTTTTGTGGGAATTTTAAGTGAATCTATCAAATGGTTGTAGTTCAAATATGGCCATTTAACCTTGAAAATCCATTCTCAAGAAAGTAAAGATCAAGCAATTAAATTAGTTAATTAGTTATACTGATAAAAGGAAAGTTTTTCTTGAGAGGTTAAACAAGTCCAATAACATATTTGAAAAGTTTTCTCTTTGGGAAAAACTCATCATAACAGGGAAGGAAATGATTTAAAAAAATCAAAAAGGAGCTCAGATATCCAAAGCTTTAATTCCTGGAAAAAAAAATTAATTCATTAAAACAATGCCAAATTTTTTGGGGTGTCACAATACTACCCCCCTTAAGAAAAATCTCGTCCTCGAGATTTGTTAAAAGCTGTGTTAAGAAAGACTATACGCAATAAAAATGTGGCTATAGTGAGAGGGCAATAAGTGGTGAAAAACCACAGTGTGAAAACTGGTGCTGCGTGGAAGAGTCTACGGTTCGGGACAAAAACGTGAGATTCTACGCTGGATATAAATTTAGAATAACTCCTAAATTTAGATATACGCTGGTCGTACCCGAGAGCACAGTGCTCTCTCTGGCCGACAGGTGGACCCGGGGTCCACTGTCAGCCTCTTCTTCTCCCTCTGGCTCTTTCTTCTACCTCTCTCTCGCGCGCTTTCTCCACCGGCGACGCCTAGCGCGTAAGGCATCTAGGCTGTACCGTGGTAGTGCGCGGCGTGCTAGCTGCCGGTGCAGCATGCACTCACCTCGCGGGCCAGCGCGCTGTCGGCACTGCTCGCGGATTCGACTCCGAACACCGGCGATTGGCGACGAGCGGCGTTGGTGGACTTCGCCCACCGTACACCGAGCTCGAGCTATAAAATGGCCGGGGTGCCTCTCTCTTCTTCCTCACACCTGGCCTCACTTCTCCTCCTCCTTCTTTCTCGATTACTGCTTACAGAAGCTCGGGTGAGGCTCTAATGGCGGAGGCGATGCCGGACTGGTTTGTGATCCTGATATGCGGAGGGCTGGCGACACTGCTGGGGCTCTCTGTGCTCCTGTGCGCGATGATCCTTGACGAGTGTCGCGACGCTGCGGCTCGGGTGTTGGCTCTCCGCGGTGGTGGTGATCATGAGGAGTAGATGGAGTGTGCCGGGTGCTAACTGTTGTTAGGGGGTGATTAGCTGGATGCAACACTGTTGCAAAGTTTTGCAAATAGTGTATGTGTCCGAATGATTATGGTTGTGAGTCTGCTGCGTGGTGCTTTGTGAAATTAAATAATCCACGTCGTGAGAAGGGGCAGGTGTAGCAACTCAGGGAAAAGAAATCTCACTCCAGGATTTTCCGAGGGAAAAATAGTTAATTTAAAGGAGCATAAACCACAACAAAAACTACACACATTAGTAGAAGCCAAATAATTGACTTGTCGTACAAACTCAGGGTATCACGCATAAGTCACACACATAAATAAATGTTGCAATAATGAACACCGCAGCGATGTTCTAAAATGGAAACGGCAACTGGACGGGGTCCTGATAAAATGTCTCTGGTACTGGGATACACTCCTCTTCTATCGGAGGCAGTGGATTGACCAGTCGATGTATGCGTCTCTCCGGGTCGGGCCTCAGTGATCTGCCGATGGCAATCTGAGGACTTAAATCTGCGAGGCTCTGGAGATAATCCATCACTCGCTGGTTCAAATGCTCTTGAGCAATGATGTACTGGATAAGGTTGGCTAGCACTGGGTCTCTCTCAATGCGTCCACCGGGAAAAGATGTTACTTCTCCGGGTGCTGCACGGCTCGGAAAGTAATAATATCCTCGTTCGCGGGCATAGGGTACAGCGGATCGAAGGCGAGCAATCGCTTCTTTCGCAGCAGCTTCTATGGCCAGGTGTGGGGTTGGCATAGATTTCCCCACGAAGGAAATTTCTGTTGGATCTTGATTGGAGTCTACGGGAGGGATGTGCACTGCTGCCCAATATTCCGAGGTGGAAGGGGTGATCCTTGATTTGAACAACTCGTACTGAGGTGGCTGGGTAGAACCCATGGTACTGCGGGTAAAATCCCACAATATTTTGACAAAGCTACCTGGGGTTGCATCTGGGGTTCTCAGATGAATGCTGGGGCTCGGCATGACAGGAAAAAGTTATGAGTGTGGTGCACAAGGTGAGGGTTGCTGGGTAAGGTCACAAGGTGGCCTTTATATAGCAATGGAGCCGGATCGTTTTACCGTGGTGAAAGGTAAAAAAAATTGCCAGCTTAGCTCCAAAGGTCAGGTCAGTGTCAGAGATACACATATCTCATAAAGAGACGTGTTACTGTGGTTGTCGTTGGGTTGGTTTTGGTAGTTGTGCCCGGAAAAATATGCAACTATGCGCTGACCAAAAATGCAAGGCTACTATTAAAACAGAGGCACAACGACGGGCTGCGTTAATATACACGGCCGCACGATTACAAAGTGAGGATACACTGAAACTCGGTGCTACTCATACGGCTTAGTCTACCTCGTTTATGTCTAAACGGGCGTGCCTGGTGGATGTCGAGGCTTCTCCACGTGTCTCACTGCCGGCATTAGCTGGAGTGGGTTGAGGGGCTGCAGGCTCGGGGTAGCGATGAGGACCATCTCGGGGATTGTTGGCCACAATCCCGTTGGAGTGTGCTCCCAATATGCGACGAAGCACTTCTGGGGTCATCAAAGCATCTCGACTGATGGCTGGAGCTGATCTTGGGGTCTCGATCGGTTGTCCAAACAGCACGACTGGGTTGTCGGCGTTGGGCTCGTTTTCTTCTCTCGCCGGGGCTCGACGAACCAGCTCTCCACGAGCTGCAATTAAATCAATAGTGATTTGATCGCACAGTTCCTCTAGTGCACTTACATAGCGCACCAGGTGCAACAATGCAGGATCTGTCTCGTGATCTCCGTTGGCAACTTGGGGTGGTCTACCATACCCTTCACGTCTGGGGTAGTAGTGGAACGAGCGACAGTTAACTCTGGGCAACAAGTGCCTGAGATGAACTATAGCCTCTCGAGCCGCTAGTTGTATGGCTTGTGGCTCAAAGGAAGTTGTTCTCCCGGTGAACCTGTAGGGGCGCTCGGGTGCTAGACCTCTACCGTAAATGTGCACAGTGGCCCAGAATTGACGGTCTTTACCGCTCATGGGTCCTTGATACACAACAAATTCTGGTGGCTCTTCTAACGCATAGGCACGACGGGTGAGGTTTGCGAGTATGGTCACAAAACCTCCAAGGTTGGTTGCTGTGGTTTCATTGTGCACGACAGGGCCAGGCATTGTGGCTAGGTTGGGGAAGAGACTGTGTTGTGCTGCGTTGGGACTAGTGTGCCCCTTTTATAGGAAAAAGGGGGCGGAGTCTTCCTTCGCACGCTTGCGAGAAAGGACTATTTAGGGGCCGGTCACTGGCGCATGAGTGACAGGTTAGGTTCATAGGTTGGGCACCGACTGCCAAAAGGTGTTGGGTCACTGTGTGGTTATCTTGCACGAGAAGCTTGGCTGGGGTTTGGTTAAGGTCTAGTGGGTTGGTTTGCCTAAGTTTTTTGACCTGGCTAAGATAGGATTAGCCAATGGTCAACCTGGCTCTGATACCAAGTCTGTCACGACTGGTTTTCCGAGTAATAAATTTCCAGAAAAGACCGTCGTGCTCATCAGCCCCAGGATTACTGTTAGCTGATGAGGCTCCAACTTGATACAGAAATTCCAAGCAGAATACAACATATGTAGTACAAGACCATTCTGGCCTGTGAGTACAACAAATGGTTTCTAGTGGTTGATGGCGGAAGCGGTTTGTGGATCATCAGTGTCTATGGGACTCCAATTCCCACAGGAACAGCTGACCAGGTTAACTCCTATCTTCGCGAGGCTGCTATCTCCATTGTGTGGGTTCCGGGGCTGGCATCGCGTCGCTCCTCTCCGTGCAAGAAAATCTGGCCAAGACAATAGCCAGGGACAAGCCAGTGAGTACTTTGAATGTACTCACAAACATTATGAACACAGGTATAATATAACAATGATGTGCTGAAAATATTTTATGCTCATGACGTCAGTCACAAAAGATAAATGAAACTCTGATGCGTGCAAGCAAATTATTTATAAAAATGCAATACCATGGTAGTATTAAAATTTATGAAACAAATAACAAGCAATGCCACAGTCGGGCGTCTTAGCGACACCACATAAAGGGCTTTAAAAGAAATGCCACAGTCGGGCGTCTGAGCGACACCACATAAAGGGCTTTAAAAGAAATGCCAGAGTCGGGCGTCTGAGCGACACCACAAAAAGGGCTTTAAAAGAAATGCCACAG
>NC_041380.1:252781201-252907118 GCF_002162155.2 Triticum dicoccoides
CCACATAAAGGGCTTTAAAAGAAATGCCACAGTCGGGCGTCTTAGCGACACCACATAAAGGGCTTTAAAAGAAATGCCACAGTCGGGCGTCTGAGCGACACCACATAAAGGGCTTTAAAAGAAATGCCACAGTCGGGCGTCTGAGCGACACCACAAAAAGGGCTTTAAAAGAAATGCCACAGTCCGGCGTCTGAGCGACACCACATAAAGGACTTTAAAATAAACAATCATAGTGAATATCCCGGAGGTAGAACCATCCCAGAGATACTCGATAATAACAATAATATCACGGGTTAGTCAACAATAATAATAATCATAGTTATCACAAGTCACAAGTAGTAATTCCATTTCTGGTTAACAGTTTCACCTCCGAAGACCGACACTAAGACCGACACCTGACCCGTCCCAGACTGTAATCCTTAACCATGGACACGGCTATTCGAATAGGTTTAATCTCTACAGAGGGTGTACTCTTTACCCACGAATAACGGATTTCTTTAGTCCATCGAGAGTAGTTCCGTCTACGGTCTTTTTGTTGAAAGCACACCTAACTTGCACACACCAGCTTATCTCACACGTGTCTGGAATCACCCACGACACCTGTTAAGCAAACTCTAAGTGGGGAGGCTACAACCTCGCGTAGCATGGGATCAAATTTATATCGCGCACTCTAAGGGGTGGCCTCCCCTCTCGGTCCCAACCGGAAACACCCATGCCCCCGGACCAGGTGGCCTGCCTACTAGCTACAACCGGTATCTTCCACCATGGCCTCTCTGTACGGTGTGTGCTAGAAAGAGGTTGACAACTTACTGAACCGTACTCTACTTGCTGTAGAGACGAGTGGTAGTACGAAACAAGTATGGGGGTTACTGGCACAAGACTCGATCTACGGTCGACTCAGGAGGTTTAAGTATTCCCTGCATGGTTAGTATAACGAATATATTTCGTCCAACAGAGTCACCGCTCATATCACCTTACCATGCCATACCAGACATAACCGTCCCGACGGAGACCGGCGACAAACTCATGCCTACCCAAGGCAGAGGTTTTCCCGGGTTCCTGCCGGTGTGCATGCAAGGCACATGAGGGTGATTATCATCACAAGTGTGTCCATTTCCAACAGCATGGAAATCAATAACATGCACCCATGCATATGATCATATCACATGAAATAACAAGTTTCTCCAAAGTGAGGTGATGTTATGAACGTGTCATTGAACACACAAAAAATATTATGCCGGGGTCCAGAATGCTTGCCTTCAATGTGTGGAAAGGCAGGGTGCACTCCAAAACTTGAAACATTTCTCCTCTCTTCAAAAATCCTATTTTAGCAATATAAAAGAATTAACACACAAAATAAAAACGGCACCAAAAGTTGTTCTGAAATTTTTTCAAATAAATCTTAAAATAAACTAGGTGAAATTTGAGAGAGGTAGGAAAAAGAATCATTTCATTTGGAGTTGTATTTAAAAAGTTATAACCAGTCAAAGTTGTGGTCAAAATCTGTTATTTAAAATAAAACAGAAAAGAAAACGTTTCAGAGGGAAATACGCTTTCGGAGCGGGGGAAACGTACTGGGGGAATTACGCCTTCACTTAATCCCACGTGGACAGGCATGCGGTCGCTGACAATGGGTCCAGAGGGCCCACTGGTCAGGTTTGACCAGTCTATCCCTCCTCTTTCTCTGTCCCGAGCGGAGGCGGAACTCCGGCGATCGCCGCCGGCGATTGGCGGCTTTGTTCGAGAAACTGAAGCCATCCACGGGCTCAGGGGGTCGAGGCGGTCCCGCCGGTGGGTGTTACGGTCTCGGGGGTGGACGGGGTCGTCGGCGGTGAGCTTCGCGGCGGACGGAGAGCTTCGGGAGCAGAGTGTGATTGGGGTTATGGTGATTCCTGATCAACATCGAGTAGTGGGAATGGTTCACGGGAAGATGAGGAAGCTCTTGGTGGAGAGAACGGAGAGTGGGAGGTCCTGGTGGTGCCGAATTGGCCGGGGCAGTGGCGGCGGCAGGAGTTGCCGGAGATGAGGAAGGAGGCCTCCCCGGGTCGATTGGCTGCCACGGGAGAACTAGGGGAGCATTCTAAGATTGCCTGTGTGCTTGAATGGGTTCGGGGTCCTCTTTTGATAGCTCGTCGAGGTCGGTTGCGGTGGCCGTGGATAAGCCCTCCGGCGAACCGACGTTCTGTAGCAGCAGGGCATCGTGGCGGCGACAAGCGCTAGAGGACATGGCTGCGGATGAGCTCGCACTGTTCCAGGGGCCAGGTGGCGAGCGGGAGGGGTTTGGGCGGCGCTGCCCATGGCTGGAGCCACTGCGGATGCCAGAGTGCCGCCAAGAATGCCCTGGCGGCGGCGTTGTAGCGTGCCAGGGTGGTTTGGCGCGATGCTGCGAGGCGGGGAGTGCGTGGCGAGGTGCCGCCGTGTGGGCCAAAGCCAGGGGGCCAGCGTGTCGGCTCGGGCGCGGCATCGTGCAATACGCGCGCTCTGGGCGTGTCCAGTGCACGCATGGGAGATGTTCAACACAATGCCGCGGCATGCTACAGGTCGCAGGTGAGGTTGGGGTTTACCAGATCGAGGTTAGGAGCAACTGGGAGTCTAGTGGACATGCTAGTTTGATCAGAGGATCAGGTTCACAGTGCAAACCAAAAATTCATGCCAAAACAGATCCTGCCCATAAGGTGTTTGGCAAAATGCCAAGGGCACTTAGGCAAGTCTTGGAGTGGTCAAAAACTCCAGATGGTGGTCTCTTTAGATGTACAAGAGGGTGGTGAGGTTAGTTGGTCAAATGCAGCAACTTGTTAGTGCAAGTTTTACAAAACTTCAATTCTGGACAGGAAATAAATAGCATTATTTCATGAACCAAAAATGATCCAAAAGGTGCATGCTCCTGGACTTAAGGGTTTAACATGGAGGACTACAAGTAGGAGAAATAATCAAGGGTTAAAGAGCAAGCAAAAATATGGTTGCTGTACAAACCATGAAGTTGGTCCAGAATGAAAATGAGGTTGATTCACTCAAATTTTTCAAAGAACAGCACGAGGTTTCTGCATAATGTGGAATCTTAGGCCATTACCATCATCCCATGATTTTGGTGGAGGCCAGGAAGAAATATTTAAATGGGTTGTAGTGCAAAAATGCACTCTGGACCAGAGAAGAAAAATTGAGTGTAGGGCTCAAAATATTTCATGAATGAAATATATTTTTGCATAAAAGTGATTTAAAAACATCACATGACATCTCCAAATTTTTGTGGGAATTTTAAGTGAATCTATCAAATGGTTGTAGTTCAAATATGGCCATTTAACCTTGAAAATCCATTCTCAAGAAAGTAAAGATCAAGCAATTAAATTAGTTAATTAGTTATACTGATAAAAGGAAAGTTTTTCTTGAGAGGTTAAACAAGTCCAATAACATATTTGAAAAGTTTTCTCTTTGGGAAAAACTCATCATAACAGGGAAGGAAATGATTTAAAAAAAATCAAAAAGGAGCTCAGATATCCAAAGCTTTAATTCCTGGAAATTTTTTTAATTCATTAAAACAAGGCCAAATTTTTTGGGGTGTCACACCTCCTCCCCTCTTCAGCGCGTGCACACTTGTCGGCCAGGGCGTAAAGCTCGCTGACGTCTCTGATCTTACACATCGCCATCTCCTCCCTCATCCTTCGGTTTCGCACGTTCTGATGGAACGTGCTAATGATCGCGGCGGGGTGGACGTCTGGGATGTTGTGCTGTACACGGCTGAATCTCTGAATGTACTTGCGCAGTGGCTCTCCTTCCTTCTGGGCGAGCAGATGAAGATCGCTTTCTTGGCCATGTGGCTTGTGGCCGCCTGTAAAGGCGCCGACAAACTGATGGCATAAATCTGCCCAAGAGGAGATGGAATTGTCCGGCAAGTGCATGAGCCAGGACCTGACGTTGGGCTTGAGTACCAGCGGGAAGTAGTTGGCAAGGATCTTGTCGTCCCGTCCCCCGGCAGCCTGCACCGCGATGGTGTAGATGCTGAGAAACTCCGACGGATGCGTCTTGCCGTCGTACTTATCTTGTACGTCTGGTTTGAAATTCTTTGTGCTGGGCCACTGGACTTGCCGCAGCTCACGGGTGAACGCAGGACAACCTACCGCGTACGGCAGATCACCTGGTTCCCCTGGCGCATGCATGTCAACAAAGGGCCCAGCACGCTTGTCGGATTGACGTCGCGCTTCTCTCCGACGCTCGATGCGGGTTCGAGCGTCTTCTTGTTGTCGTTCATGGAGAACTTGGCGCTGATCGCGACGAGCTCGTGGGTCCGACGACGCGGTGGAGCCGCTGTCGGGGTGGACCCGGCGAGTCGGCGATTTTGGCCTTCGTAGTGGAGTGTGCATGGAAGTCGCACCTCCCCCGGTCTTGTTGCCATCGGCTCGCGTCCGGCTATCCTGCCGTGGCAGCGAGGTGCTTGGTTGCCGCGCAGTGTCTCCGTTGGCGAAGCCGATGAGGCTCTGGATAGTGGCCCTCCATTCGTCGGTCTTGTCCGCCGTTGGAGGGTAATCTAGGAGTAGCTGGGCCCGCGCCAAGGCTTCTGCCGGCGTAGTGGGCGGCAGAGGTGAACGGTGCGAGGAGCGGGACATGCTCGGACTCCTAACCTAGTTAGAAGGAGCAGCGTCCCGTCCAGGCGACCGCACCTCGCTGGGGCCAGCATGCTGGCGTGCATGCTGGTCTTGAACGCCACGCGAACCACCAGCTTGATCTTGGGCCAGCGGAGGTATGGTGCTGCGAACGCTATGACGCTGCTGGTCCCACCCTTCCTGAGATGGGCGCGGTGGGCGTATGGACGCCGAGGTCTGCGCGGCCTTGTCCTTGGACTTGGCAGCGCTGTGGGCACCCTCGTCGATGTCCATTCTTCCGCCGGCGTCCACTCCACCGTCCGCCTGCTTCGGAGGTGGTGGAAGCAACGCAGACGGGGCTGTTGCCCCCGAAGCCTTCTTCTTCGGTGGCATGTCGGTGAAGACGATGAAGAGTTAGCTCGCGTGCACGCCGGATCGGGTTCGCACGATCTCGACGCCCCTACCTGGCGCGCCAAGGATGTCGGGGAGGCTGATCCACCAACACCTATGGGGACAGGGCCCCTTTCGGTTCGGTGAGGGCGGAGGTCGCACAAAGAGCGGATCGAGGCGGTACACGCGAGCGGTTTTTACCCAGCTTTGGGCCGCACGGATGCGTAAAACCCTACTGCTGCTTGTTTGTGTGTATTGAATTCTTGCTCAGGAGCGATGGACGCTGCCAGACTGAGCGTGAGAGTGTTCCTGGTGTTTCGAATGAGCCGAACTGGCCGAACCCCTTCTACATTGCGCTAGGGCCTCCTTTTATACTTTCAAGGGGTCACCGACAGGTGGCAACGTAGACTAGAAGGGTAAAAATGGAAAAGGATGCGGTAGGTACAGCTACCGCTACTATAGACACAGTGCACCCTACCTAACTCCGACGGCAGGGGACAAGGTCATTGAATGCCTGTCTGAGTTGCCTAAACAGTGCAAAAAGTGACCGTTAGGAGCGCCACCGTTCGCCACGATGGCCTTCTCTTCATCTCCGCTTGCCACCGCGCACCCCTAGTTGCACGGCCTCCTGCCACATGTGCTTGGGAGAGTCCTAGAGCGACACGTTAGCAGGTGTGCTGGAGTGCGGGCATGAAGTGGGGGTTTCCCGCGGCAAGCTCCTTGCCGCAGTCGTCGTCTTGTCGCGCCCGGAAGCTTGTCGTTCGCCGGGCCTTGCCGGGACGCAGGGCGCGTCGCGGCAAGCTTTCTTGGTATGCCTTGAGTGGCCTTCCTGGCAAGCTCCTCTTGCCGGGGTCTTGTCTCTTCCTGGCAAGATCCTCTTGCCGGGGCCTGGGTTGGCTTTCCCGGCAAGCTCCTCTTGCCGGGGTCTTGGTTTGAGTACTTTGTTCTTGAATGGTCTTCAAGGGAACCACGGAGGGTCTTGGCGGTCACCCGGCAAGCCTTGCCGCGGGACGCTGCGACTGCCCGTGCACGAGTTCGGGATACTAGGGTACCCCTACTCTAGTACACCGACATACTCTTATAAAAAACAGAGTTGGTGATGATGGTGTGCGTGCCATCCTACAATATAGGCCATCCGATTTATACCTGACGGATAGGAAGAAAACTATGGCAATTTTGCAAAAAGATACCCACACCCCTCTCCACATTTGCAAATAAGGTCTTCCCTCGCTCATCCTTTTCTCTCACAAAATAAACTACTCATACAAATGCATCTTGATGTTATGTGCAATGCACGAGGATGTTTCCTTGGGGGCCTCTCCAGCGCAGCATGGCCGTAGTTGCAAGTTGACGCCCCTTGAGATGCCGACATTGAGGGGCACTCGGATTTTGTCTGATGAGCAGGTAAGTGATGAGTTTGATAACGTAGTAAATGCATTCTAAAGACTACTTCCTTGTCCATTTCCTTATTCTCCCGCTGCCCACTGTTTCACAGGTTAGGCTTGGTGCCAGTGGAGATTGGCTTGCATATGTACGAGAGGGTACCAACATTAATTTGCACAACATTTGCAACGGTGACACCGTTCTTGTAGAACCTTTGTCCAACATTGGGATCAACCATGCAACGGGCCACCGCCTGAATTGGTATGATGGAACCACACTGAGATTGAATAAGATAGCAATCATGGAAGCCCCGATAAGGTCATCCGCCAACCAGAATTACACTCTCATCGTGGTCTTCGACATCACGATTGCTTTCACGAACCTTGCACACGGCGGTCAAAGGTGGACCATGCTGTCTGCGGCTGATTTGTTGTTGTACGAGTACGAAGAAGCTGTGCTCCTTTCTAACCGCATCTTCAAGGTCACAAACAAGGGGACTTGTTTCGTATGGGATACATCCTACAGTATACCCCCTCTCTTCCAGTTTATTTGTTTTGAATATTTTCGTTTTATAAGTTTCAAATTCGAATTTAGAGCTCCCCATCACATGTTGAGATTACAATGTCCATTAAATCGTTGCGTGCATGTACTAGTAAGGAACAAACCTCGAGTTTGGCATGAGTTCATGCAGCGGTAGCACCACAAGGCCTGGCACGGGAGTTACATTTCCCTCTTAGGGCCCTCGGGACTGAGCTTCAGTGCCTTACTACACCTGCCTTTGAGTCAATGACATGTGGACTCGATAGGTGGCTGGTCCACATGTAATGCTCCCGAAGGCAGAGGGGCATTGGGGCCGAGAGGGGTGAGCTGCAGGTCGAGGACGTGTGGTGTCATGGGTTCGAGCAGCGTCGTGGGAATCACGTGTGGCTGTGGTAGAAACTTGATGCTCGCCGCATTTCAGGTGGCCCACATGTCATGCACACAAAGGCAGAGGGGCGGTGTGGCCAAGAGGGGCGAGGCGCACATCGGGGGACGTGGTGTCGTGGGTTGGAGCGGCATCGCGGGAATCGTAAATGGCAGGTCGCCGTAGTTGAACTTCCATGGACAAGCTATCATGTCTATGGGCACATGCATTGCATACCGATCACTGGAAGGAGTAGTAGAGAAATCTAGGCGGATAAATACTTCCTTATAGTCAAGTGGAACTATGCTACTACTTGTTCCAAAGACATGCACACCATCGAAATAGTCCATCTATATCAACATACGCAGAGAGGAAATATTTTTTTACAAGAGAGGAAATAGTTCATCCATCCATAATGACCTGCTGCCGGTGCAACTTCTTCTTCTTCTTCTTCTTCTTCTTCTTCTTCTTCTTCTTCTTCTTCTTCTTCTTCTTCTTCTTCTTCTTCTTCTTCTTCTTCTTCTTCTTCTTCTCATTTTCTGTGGGAGACGGCTGATACGTCTCCAATGTATCTATAATTTTTGAATTTTCCATGCTATTTTTTGCATGTTTTTTACATCGCAGATAATCATTACCAAACGGAGTCCAAACGCAGCGATACTTTTTCTGGAATTTTAATGGACCAGAAGACATCCAATGGGCCGGAGAAGCACCTGGGGGTGCCCTGAGGGGGGCACAACCCACCAGGGCGCACCTAGGTGGGTTGTGCCCACCTCGGTGGCCTCCCGCACCGATTCTTTGCTCTATAAATACCAAAATATTCCAGAAACCCTATGGGAGTCGACAAAAATCAATTCCAACCACCGCAGAGTCCAGAACCACCAGATCCAATCTAGACACCATCATGGAGGGGTTCACCACTTCCATTGGTGTCTCTCCGATGATGCGTGAGTAGTTCTTTGTAGACCTTCGGGTCCATAGTTAGTAGCTAGATGGCTTCCTCTCTCCAATTTGATTCTCAATACAATGGTCTCTTCGAGATCCATATGATTTAACTCTTTTGCGGTGTGTTTGTTGGGATCCGATGAACTTTGAGTTTATGATCAGATCTATCTCTTTTTATCTATTAAAGTTATTTGAGTTTCTTCGATCTCTTATATGCATGATTGCTTATAGCACCATATTTCTTCTCCGATATTTGGTTTTTTTGGCCAACTTGTTCTATTTATCTTGCAATGGGAAGAGGTGCTTTGTAGTGGGTTCAATCTTACGGTGCTTGATCCCAGTGACAGAAGGGGAATCAACACGTATGTATCGTTGCTATTAATAATAAAACGATGGAGTATATTTCTACATAAATATATCTTGTCTACATCATGTCATCGTTCTTATTGCATTACTCTGTTTCTCCATCAACTTAATACACTAGATGCATGCTGGATAGTGGTCGATGTGTGGAGTAATAGTAGTAGATGCAGGCAGGAGTCGGTCTACTAATCTTGGACGTGATGCCTATCTAATGATCATTGCATGGATATCGTCGTGATTATTTGAAGTTCTATCAATTTCCCAATAGTAATTCGTTTTCCCACTGTTTTCTATTTTTCTCGAGAGAAGCCACTAGTGAAATCTAGCTCCCCCGGGTCTCTTTCTCATATTATTTGGCTTTGCGATCTATTTTTCTTTTCTTTTATTTTCAGATCTATTAAACCAAAAATACCAAAAATACCTTGTTGCAATTTCTTCTTCTTTATTTTATTTGGCGTTCGATATACCAATCTACTACAATTTCTTCACATCCGTTTACCAATTTCTGGCGCCGTTACTCGAAAGGGATTGGCAACCCCTTTAATACATCGGGTTGCGAGTATTTGTTATTTGTGTGCAGGTGCTGGCGGTGTCCTGGACTAGGGGGTACTCACCACGTAGTCTCCTGATCTATTAGATTGGGCCGAGGACCCCCGTGGCCGTATACTCATGGGCCAGTTCGGACGGCTACCACATACAAGGAAGATTCCACAAGACTTGACGATCAAGACAAGGACTTCTCCCCACCGGCGTATTCGGCTAATACTCTTGTTATCCTAGGCCTCCGGTGCATTATATAAACCGAGGCCAGGCTAGTCGATAGATATACAACTCCATATACAACAATCATACCATAGGCTAGCTTCTAGGGTTTAGCCTCCTTGATCTCGTGGTAGATCTACTCTTGTACTACCCATATCATCAATATTAATCAAGCAGGACGTAGGGTTTTACCTCCATCAAGAGGGCCCGAACCTGGGTAAAACATCGTGTTCCCTGCCTCCTATTACCATCCGGCCTAGACACACAGTTCGGGACCCACTACCCGAGATCCGCCGGTTTTGACACCAACATTGGTGCTTTCATTGAGAGTTCCGCTGTGTGATCGACAAAAGGATCGATGGCTCGCCTGCAGATCAACTACGACTTCGGCATCTTCGTCACCAGCTCGACTGGTCACCTTGGTTCGACCAAGAATTGCGCCCTGTGTTCGGATCACCATGTCCGGACGAGGGCCTTCATCAAACATCAAGTCCTATCTCTATCAAAATCACGGAGGAATCATCTATGGAGCTCGGGGGCTCAACGTCAACATTGCCCTCAAGCGACCGTGCTATTTTTCTGGACAGCGAACTCGTATCTGCCACCACCACCTCCTCGAGTATCGCTTTGACGATCGCTTTGGTGGAATTGTGCGGAATTGAGTCTACAACAACCCTAAAAAATTTCGTCGAGTTCCGATGGAGGAATCTCTGGCAATCCACGATATACCGGAGCCCTGTCAAATCTGGACGGGAATTTGGATGAGTTTAGGGCGTGGTGTCCAGCTTCTAGCTCGGACGTCCTTTGGAAGATCCAACCGTTGATTGGCTGCAGAATTCCTATATCTACCACCTCTCAAAATTTCGGCTCGATCCGACCGTCCAAACTCCGGGAACCTTCCGATTAGTGCATCACTTTTCGGATCTATTTTCTGCACGAAAACGAATCCGACCCGAGTTCATCTTTTTTATGAACAGGAATTCGGACATCCCTTCTGAAGGAAGTTTTGTATGGGGTATTGTGTTTTGTTCCCGAACACATCCCACTAACTGTATGATCTTTTGAACATGATCTTCAATATCATGCTGGTGTCAAATCAGTCTGGCAATATTACTCCACGACTGCCGACCTGCGCTAGACACGGCGTCACTTTGTTGAGCCGAGCTCAACTTCTTCGGATCATCATCTCGGCAAGCTGAACAAGAGCCCGACATCGCGAAGGATAAATCATCACCAACATCGCCGCCCCACGGATTACACGGAGCGGGCATACTGGCATCGCCGCACGGTCGCTTCATCAAGCCGGCATCGACCACGTCACGACCTGCATCGACAGGGCCGCACTATTGCTTCTTCAAGCTGGTGTCCATCACGCCGACCTACTTCGACTCATCGGCTGACATCGAGGCTTCGACATCTCGGCTGGACCGGGGGCTTCGCCATCTCTTTATCAACCTACTCTAGACACTTCAGCGTCACTAGCCGACCAGCTCCGTCACATTAGCTGGGCCGAGGGCTTTGCCTCGGCGAGTCAACCTTTACCAGCATTGCCATGCCGTCGTTTTATCGCCCATCAGGCAATGGGTGTGCGGAGCGGGTCCCAATTTTAGGAATCACCTTCCTCAGATTGCTACAACAAATAAACCAGGTGTTATTAATCCCAGTATTTTTTGCTTGTTTGGGTTCATTTTTCCCAAGGAATTATTACTCTGGTTTGTCCGTCATATGTACACAGGTCTATCAAATTGTGGCCACATTAACGACAGTCGCATGGTGGTTCGGTCAGTTTCCGTACATAGTCCGGCGAACGCCGCACTCGGAGCTCGGACCGACCTGCGAATTCAGGCTTTGACACGCCTTTACCGCATCACGCTGACGCCCTGCATCGACATTGACTTCGGCGCCAGGCCATATTTCTTTTATTACTCACTTTGCATAAATTATTTATTATGCAACGATTTTTTTTTAATTATCATTATCACTATTATCTCCGGTTTGCACTATTTTTTGTGCACAGGAAAATGATCCGGGGACTTCGGCGTCACTCTGCCGGTCTGCATTGATCGTGCTATGTCACCACTTCGGCGTGTCAAGCTCTCCGCTCCGCCACCTAGGGACCGGCTTGAGGGATGGAACCTTGCCCCGCATCAAGCTCGGACCGCGTCATCAATACCGAACACATTAACCAGCTAAGTCGCTTTCATGCTCAAAGCTTTAATTTCTAACTTGCGTTCGGTTCGACCAAGCATTATACTTTTTTGGAAAAAAGTTGCTTCTAAAAAATTTCCTTGTCCAAACTTTGTTTGTGACGCATAAATTCAAATACCCCGTTTACTTGGGGGCCTCCTTTATGAAGCTTTTCCTGTTGCATATGATTATACTTGTACGGCTTCGTTCCTTGTTCGTGTATTACGCCACAATATGCACCACATTGACTTAAGCGATTTGCAAGCTGGGTTGCCTCGCTCCTGTGTTTACCCCTACGTTCCCGATTGTTCGGCTAGGGAGTAAAGGGAGCACCTCTGCGATTGTCACGATCGGGTCACCCGAGCCGGACCTCAGACTGGGTGAAGCCGAAAGCTAGCGCTCTTATAGTTATTCAATGATGGTCGGCACACAACGGAACTCATGAGTACAAAAAATCTAGTGCACAAGTCTCATAATAACAATGAGCACCGAAGAAAGGTATCGGTGGGGGTACTATTTTCTTCGAAGATGCTTCTTACTCTTCGCAGTAATATAGCATAAGTTCCCTGAGCGTGCTTTGTCTGTTACAGCCTTATGGCCTGATTGCCTGGTTATTGGAAACACCGTTGATATTCTCGACTGATGGAGTACATAACACTTTTCGGTCCTTAACCGAAGAGGGAGAAGCCGACGGTCGGTTAAGACGCGTTTAAAGTTTGGTTGAACATAGATATGATATAAGTACTTCGGTACATGCAATCATTCTTCTACCCAAGTCACTTGGGGGCTCTTAAGTTTATTTGAGCCGTTTTATAATAAGTGTTCTTCTTCTCAGTCGTTGCAAAGTGCTATTATTATTATTATCTATCACTCCTTTTTTTGACGCGAGTGTGTGGTCACTAGCTGGGGAGCTTAATTTATCTCTCAAAGCCGCTAGAGTTTAGTTTGCTAAACTGGCCTAATGAGAAGTACTCTGCCCTCGGGATAGGAGGTTGAAGCCGTAGGCTGACCCGCTCGAAGTCTTGAGATAGGATGTGTCATGTTAAAGGACGACAGAAGCACTTCCTTTTTCTAAGACCAATTTTCGGATTGGCACCGAATGCTTGATCTTGTTCGGACGTCATGTTTTTACTGACGTTCTTGGTTTTCCAAGATTTTTGGCACTTTTAAACTATTTGTGCTTTTCCAGCATTAGTCTCGCAGTGCAACGCCAGACACCTTTAGGGATTCGGCAAAAACATTCTCAGATATTGCTATATATGCATCGGTTTCGAATTGTGTCTTCGGTCAATAGTTGGGTTGCCCGGCTCCTGCACTTGCTTCCTACGTTTCATTTTGTTCGGCTAGGCATGCAAAGGGAGAACCACTGCGATTGTGCTTCCAGCTCACATGGTTAAGCACCTTAGTGGAGAAAGCCGAAAACTGACTGTCACAATAAGCGTAAACTGGTCAGCGATCCGATGACTATGACGGGCCATTCATAACATTGGCCGAAGTGTTTACGGCTTGACCTCGACTATCGCCGAACACTACCAGGGGCTATTAACTGGCCTCCCAAACTAAATCCTCGATATTTTGCTCTTACATTCGAGCTGAGGTTTCATGATCATGCTTAGCATGACAACCCAAAGAAAGGAACCGATAGCGAGACTATTTTCTTTGGAATACATTTCTTCTGTTAAATAGTAATATAACATATCTCTCTGCGTACCTTTGTTTATAAAACCGTGTGGCCAGATTGCCTTGTTTGTCGTAAATCTTTGCCCTCATAAAGGCTTTATAAAGTAGGACAAACACTCCTCGGCTACTAGCCAAGGAGGTGGAAGCCGATGGTCGGACAACAAAGTTTTGTACAATGCGGATCCGAGCATTAATGACGTAAAGTACTTGGATACATAGAGTCATTACACATAATTTGTGATTTTACTATGGATATTGATCCTTAATTCGGCCACCTGTGCCCGCATTAAGGCTCGGGGGCTACTGGGCTTCAGGCTTATTATTTACAAATATTAAAGGGGCACATCGATCCCCTGATCTGGTGTTGCCACCCAACCAGTGTCTCGGGGGCTACTGCATTGCTTGTCCAATGCAGAAAATTTTATGTGCAATATAGTTTCCGAGGAGATTTTGATCCTCAGGTTGGTCGGCGGCACCCAACCTGAGTCTTGAGGACTGAGCACGCCGCTTTTGTGTCCTGAAGTATTCTGCCGAGCTAGGACTTGATCCTCAGGCCGATTTTGCAAATCAACCTGAGTCTCAGCGGCTACTGGGATCAGCGGTCTTATGTCATCCTTCATGTGCATCTCGGGTTTTAGACCGATACACACCTTGAGGGCTACTGGCTATATATCTCGGCAGAGAATAAATTGCAGCAATAAAAAATATTGAAAAAAAATTGGCCCATAGTCGGGTGGTGCACCACCTCGGAAGCAGTCCGACATAAAGCTCGGGCGCTAGTGGCTGGCTCCATAGAGGGCATTTCTGGCATTAAGCTCGGCTAAACTCCTTAACTTTTTGAACCAAGGTGATATGACACCTCGGATATAGTCTGGCATTGGAGCCTGGACACAGTCCGGCGTTGGAGCTCGAATATATTTCGGCGTTGGAGCTCGGATATACAGTCCGGCGTTGGAGCTCGGATACATAGTCCGGCGTTGGAGCTCGGATACATTCCGGCGCTAGAGCTAGGAAGCGGTCCAGCGTTGGTGCTCGGCTGCAAAAGCTACCTCGAATGCAGTCCGGCGTTGGAGCTCGGACGCAAGAGGACCCTGCCTCCCGGGAACAACTTCAAACCCGAGGTGTGGCATAAAAATAAACAAGGCATTGATAAAGGCCGGAAACTTAAAGGGGCTCCTCGGATACCCGACATGTAAACTCGTCGAATGCATTTCGGTGATCCTCAAGATCGAAGATAAAGAAGATTTGTTGAACCAGTTTTCAAGACCGGCAACCGAAGATGAAGATCAGTTCAGAAGAATCGAGGAGCGTCCCTAACTTGAAGACCGGTTCAGGGGGCTACTGACGGTGTCCTGGACTAGGGGGTATTCACCACGTCGTCTCCCAATCTATTAGATTGGGCCGAGGACCCCCGTGGCCGTATACTCATGGGCCAGTTCGGACGGCTACCGCATACAAGGAAGATTCCACAAGACTTGGCGATCAAGACAAGGACTTCTCCCCACCTGTGTATTCGGCTAGGACTCTTGTTATCCTAGGCCTCCGGTGCATTATATAAACCGAGGCCAGGCTAGTCGATAGATATACAACTCCATATACAACAATCATACCATAGGCTAGCTTCTAGGGTTTAGCCTCCTTGATCTCATGGTAGATCTACTCTTGTACTACCCATATCATCAATATTAATCAAGCAGGACGTAGGGTTTTACCTCCATCAAGAGGGCCCGAACCTGGGTAAAACATCATGTTCCCTGCGTCCTGTTACCATCCGGCCTAGACACACAGTTCGGGACCCACTACCCGAGATCCGCCGGTTTTGACACCGACAGGTGCCGTTTATGTATTGTTGCTTGGTTCTCCTACTGGTTCGATAACCTTGGTTTCATCACTGAGGGGAATACCTGCCGTCGCGGTGCTACATCATCCCTTCCTCTTTGGGGAAATTCCGACGTAGCTTCAAGCCACAATCAAAAGGAATTTCTGGAGCCGTTGCCGGGGAGGATCTTCAACATATACCAGGTTCCTAATCACAAATCTCATCTCCTCGCAATTTACATTATTTTCCATTTTCCTCTCGTTTTCCTCTCCCCCAATTCACAAAATTTTGCTGTTTCATTCGCCCTCTTTTTCGTTCGCCATTTTCTCGTCAGATCTCATGCTTGCTTATCTTGCCATGTGTCTTCTATTTGCTTGCATCTTCGCTTGCTAAAAATCAATTGATACAGATCCTCATCCACATGCTAATGTTTTCAAGAGATCCAATTATGATGAACCCATTGCTAGTGGATTGAGTTCGCTAGATTATCTTTATGAAGTTTTGCCTGAGATTCATGAATCTAAAAATTGTGATGAAGTGTTAAAAGAAGGAATTTATAAAGTGACTCATGATAGCTCCTTGAACAAAAAGCGTGATTGCGATGATGTATGATAAAATCTATTAATGTGAATTGTGCTAACACTATGCAAAAACCCAAGCTTGGGGATGCTTATTTATCTGTGTCCAGTACTTGTTGCAATGATCATGATTGGGCTGATGATTTTCATGATCTTGAAAATTTATTTAAACCTCATGATGAATATGCTTACGATAGTATTAAAGGTGGGTTTGGAAGAGTGTCAACTTTAGCTAAAAATAATCCCACATATTTGGAGAGTGTTGAATCTTATGAATTTTTTGATAAAAAGTGGGCTTGGAGAGGTCATGACTTTATTTGATGATCCCACTATTTTGGAAGAGTGTCAACTTTGCATGCATGTGGATCATGAAGAAATATTTTATGTGATAGTTATACTGTTGAATTTGATTATGATCCTACATGTAATTATTATGAGTGAGGAAAATATGGTTGTAGAAATTTTCATATTACTAAATTACCTATCGTTATGTTGAGGTCGTCAACGTTTTATTCCTCTTCTTTGCATATGTTAAATGTTTCTTGTCTTGATAATTTGTTTGCTTATAAAATTCCTATACATAGGAAGTGTGTTAGACTTAAATGTGTGTGTCACATGTTTTATGATGCCCTATTTGTGTTTCAATTATTATCTTTCATGTGAGCATCATTAAAATTATTTATGCCTAGCTAAGGGCGTAAAACAACAGCGCTTGTTGGGAGGCAACCCAATGAATAAAATTTATTTTTTCTTTCTGTTCTTGAGTGTTAGCACAATTATGCTACTGTTATGATTGTGTTCTTTGTGTTTTAATTAGTGTTTGTGCCAAGTAAAGCCTTTAGGATCTTCTTGGGTGATAGTTGTTTCATCTTGCTGAAAAAAGAAACTTTTGCGCTCACAAAAAAAATTCTCATTTCTCACCAAAGAGCAATAAAATACCAATTCTCCATGCAGAAGATTCATATATAAATTGCACAGGTCATCCTAATTTTTCAGAGTTTTTGGAGTTACAGAAGTATTCGGAATATCCAGATTGCTCCAGACTGTTCTGTTTTTGATAGATTCTGTTTTCTTTGCGTTGTGTGCTTGTTTTGATGATTCTACGGTTTTCTTTGATGAGTTTTTGCCATAGAAAAGTTGGAATACAGTAGATACAATGCAAGAACAAAATATGAATTGGTTTGCTACAACACTTATAGTAGTGATTTGTTTTCTTATACTAACGAATCTCATGAAGGTTTAGTTTAGTTTTGTGTGATTGAAGTTTTCAAGTTTTGGGTTATCTTACGATGGATGAAGGAATAAGGAATAAGAAGAGCCTAAGCTTGGGGATGCCCCGACATCCCAAGCTATTATCCAAAGAGAGCAAGCAACTAAGCTTCGGGACGCCCCGAGTGGCATCCCCTCTTTCTTCTAACGACCATCGGTATTTTACTCGAAGCTATAGTTTTATTCGTCACATACTATGTGTTTTGCTTCAAGCGCCTTCTATGATATGAGTCTTTGCTAGTTTTATTTTGTGTTTTTAGTCTTTATACCTTGCTGGACACACTTATTTGAGAGAGCCAAAATTATGCCATGACTTGTTAGAATTGATCTCTATGCTTCACTTAAATTTTCTACGAGCTATGGATTTGCTCTAGTGCTTCACTTATATCTTTTTGAGCACGGTGTGCTTTAGTATTTTTGAAGAAATGCTCTCTGGATTCACTTATATTTATTTGAGAGTTAGTAAAAATTTCAAGAAATTATCTCTTGCTTCACTTAAATTAATTTGAGAGAATGAAATATTATTCTCATGATCTTCAATTATATTTGTTTGAGCTTATCAAAAGCAACACATGAAAATTAGTCCCAAATTGATATATATCCAAGAAGGATGTAACAAAAACTTTCATGAAGATCATTGGACAAAATAAACATGATTCTTAGTAATAGTTTTGAGATATTATGATGTGATATGTGAGTCATCTTGATGAGTAATTATGCTTTAGTAAGAATATTGGTGTTAAGGTTTGTGATTCCCTATGCAAGCACGAAAGTCAATAGTCATGCAATGAAATTATATCCTACTTGTGGTGCATTATTCGATGTTAATTATCCTTAATGATCGCTTATGAGATTATTCATTTCTTGGTTGGTTGCTTCTCAATCTTTTGCTAGCCTTCATTTTGCACTAAGTATGATCACTACTCGTGCATCCAAAATCCTTTAAACCAGTTTTGCCACATGAGTCCACTATATCTACCTATATGCGGTATTCTTTTGACGTTCTAAGCAAATTTTTATGTTCCATCTCTAATATTCAAAATAAATTTCTCTTTTGTGTGCTCGTACCGCTCGCGAGGCGGTGAGGGGTGGCTAATATTTTCCATGCTAGATGTGTTATTCTCATGATGAGTGTTTATTCACCTGTACTTGCATGAGAGTAAGGCAAAGGTATCAGGGATGCCTAGTCCCAAAATGAAAAATGAATTTACTTTATGTTGTCAAATAATAAATTCCTTGGAAAGTGTTGGTATGGAAGGCACTCGTGGATACGGTTAGCCATGGAAAGTGAAAGTATGGTGGAAAAAGGAATAAGCTTTATTTTCTGTTTGGGAACTGCCTATGTTATATCTAGCATGGAAAGTGTTGGGAACTCTAAGCGTTAGTGGGAAAAATATGTCTCCCAAAATGTTTTAATCTCTCAATTTTCGCTTTGAGCTCTGGCACCTCTACAAATCCCTCCCTCCCTCTGCGAAGGGCCTTTCTTTTACTTTATGCAATTTTCATTTTTGAATTTGAGTCTCCATCTTCTCTTATAAAAGCACCAACTAGGAGGCACTATGATCGTACTTGCGCATTGGGTGTAGTTAGTATGCGAGTGTGTTTCATGAATGGATCAATGATTGAGCATGCTGGGATAAGGATAGCTTATTTTAGCATTGATATTTTGAAAGACATGGTTGCTTGGTGATATGCTTGAGTATTTAAGTTATCATGTTAAAACTAGACTATTGCTTTGAACAATATAAAATTCCAAATGTCCATGCTATAAGAAAAAAATATGATATGACATGTTAGGCAGCATTCCACATCAAAAATTCTGTTTTTATCATTTACCTACTCGAGGACGAGCAGGAATTAAGCTTGGGGACGCTGATACATCTCCAACGTATCTATAATTTTAGATTGATCCATGCTGTTATATTATCAATCTTGGATGTTTTATAATCATTTTATAGTCATTTTATATCATTTTTTGGTACTAAACTATTAACATAGTGCCAAGTGCCAGTTGCAGTTTTTTGCATGTTTTTTACATCACAGATAATCAATACCAAACGGAGTCCAAACGCAGCAAAACTTTTTGTGGAATTCTTATGGACCAGAAGACATCCAATGGGCCAAAGAAGCACCTGGGGGTGCCCCGAGGGGGGTGAGGGAGTCCTGGATTAGGGGGTGTCCGGACAGCCGGACTATATCCTTTGGCCGGACTGTTGGACTATGAAGATACAAGATTGAAGACTTCGTCCCGTGTCCGGATGGGACTCTACTTGGCATGTAAGGCAAGCTAGGCAATACGGATATGTATATCTCCTCCTTTGTAACCGACCTTGTGTAACCCTAACCTCCTCCGGTGTCTATATAAACCGGAGGGTTTAAGTCCGTAGGACAACATATAATCATACCATAGGCTAGCTTTTAGGGTTTAGCCTCTCCGATCTCGTGGTAGATCAACTCTTGTACTACTCATATTATCAAGAATAATAATGCAGGACGTAGGGTTTTACCTCCATCAAGAGGGCCCGAACCTAGGTAAAACATCATGTCCCCTGCCTCCTGTTACCATCCGCCCTGGACGCACAATTCGGGACCCCCTACCCGAGATCCGCCGGTTTTGACATCGACATTGGTGCTTTCATTGAGAGTTCCACTATGTCGTCGCCGTTAGGCTTGATGGCTCCTTCGATCATTGATAGCGATGAAGTCTAGGGTGAGACTTTTCTCCCCGGACAGATCTTTGTATTCGGCGGCTTCGCACTGTGGGCCAACTCGCTTGGCCATCTGGAGCAGATCGAGAGTTACGCCCCTGGCCACCAGGTCAGGTTTGGAAGCTTAAACTACACGGCCGACATCCGTGGAGACTTGATCTTCGACGGATTCGAGCCCCTGCCGAGTGCGCCGCACGGTCACGATGAGCATGATTTAGCTCTGCCGTCGGGCAGTGTTCAGGAGACTGCACCGGCAACCGCTCTGACCCTCAATTCGGAGCCAATTGCACCATCCGTGGACGAGTGGATAGACCCCGCCATGGAGGTCGTATTCTCAGCGGCAATCGAGCTGAGGATCAACCTTACCCTTCACGGGAGCCGTGACGCCAAACTACCGGATTCTTCCCCGGCCACGGACTCCGAACCGCCTGCGCCCGTGCTTGTCGAATCCGACTGGGCGCCGATCATGGAGTTCACCTCCGCGGATATCTTTCAGCACTCGCCTTTCGGCGACATACTGAACTCATTAAGGTCTCTCTCCCTATCAGGAGAGTCCTAGCCGAACTATGTTCGGCAGGATTGGGATGCAGATGACGAAGAAATTTGCCACCCACCCACCACCCAATTAGTAGCCATTGTCGGCAATTTGACCGACATGCTCGACTTCGACTCTGAAGACATCGACGGTATGGACGACGATGCGGGAGACGAAGAGGAACCACTGCCCACAGGGCACTGGACATCCACCTCATCATATGATATATACATGGTGGACACACCCAAAGAAGGCAATGGTGACGAGACAGCGGAGGATGACCCCTCCAAGAAACAACCCAAGCGCCAACGTCAGCGGCGCCGCTCTATGTCTCGCCAAAGAAAAAGTGGTGACACCGGCACAGGAGATAATAACACTCCGGACAATGCCGAAGACGACAACAATCCCCTCCAGCAAGATTTAGGGAAGGAGGATGGAGAAGCCAGCCCTCCCGAGAGAGTGGCAGATGGAGAGGCGGAGGATGATAATTACATGCCTCCCTCCGAAGACGAGGCAAGCCTCGATGATGATGAATTTGTCGTGCCTGAGGATCCCGTCGAGCAAGAGCGCTTCAAGCACCGGCTTATAGCCACGACAAATAGCCTTAAGAAAAAGCAGCAGCAGCTTCAAGCTGATCAAGATTTGCTAGCTGATAGATGGACCGATGTCCTTGCGGCCGAGGAATATGAACTCGGATGCCCCTCCAAGAGTTACCCAAAGCGCAGGTTGCTACCCCGACTGGAGGAGGAAGCATTAAAACCTACATCTCCAGCGTATGACGCGGCTGATCAGCCACCTCGTGTCCACGACAGAGAGGCATTTCAGCCAAAAGCTCAGCCCGCACCCTGATGCCACTCAAATAAAAATATCAAGGCACGAGGAAACACGCTAGACCTGCAAGACGTATTCGAGGACAAAGCAAAACATGCAAGATCGATCTACGGATCACGAGGGCGCGCCACCACGTGGGACGATAACCGTCACACCGGATATAGTAAAATTAAATCCGGCCGGGCCAAACACAGCGGACAAGACTCATTTGAGCTGCGTCGCGACATAGCCCAGTACAGAGGCGCCGCACACCCCCTATGCTTCACAGACGAAGTAATGGATCACCGAATCCCAGAGGGTTTCAAACCCATACATATAGAATCATACAACGGCACAACAGATCCTACGGTATGGATCGAGGACTTCCTCCTGCACATCCACATGGCCGGCGGTGACAATCTACACGCCATCAAATACCTCCCACTTAAACTCAAAGGACCAGCTCGGCATTGGCTCAACAACCTACCAGCAGAATCCATTGGTTGTTGGGAAGATCTGGAAGCCGCATTCCTCGACAACTTCCAGGGCACTTATGTGCGACCACCAGATGCCGATGACTTGAGCCACATAATTCAGCAGCCAGAGGAATCGGCCAGGCAATTCTGGACACAGTTCATGACAAAGAAAAATCAAATCGTTGACTGTCCGGATGCAGAGGCCCTAGCAGCTTTTAAGCACAACATCCGCGACGAGTGGTTTGCCCGGCACCTTGGCCAGGAAAAGCCGAAATCCATGGCAGCCCTCACGACACTCATGACCCGCTTTTGCGCTGGAGAAGACAGCTGGCTGGCTCGCAGCAATAACATATCAAAGAACCGCGGTACCTCAGATACCAAGGATAGCAACGGCAGGTCACGTCGCAACAAACATAAGCGCCGCGTCAATAGCGACAATACCGAAGATACGACAATCAATGCCGGATTCAGAGGCTCTAAACATGGTCAGCGGAAAAGGCCATTCAAAAGAAGCACTTTGGGCCCGTCCAGTTTGGACCGTATACTCGATTGCTCGTGTCAAATACACGGCACCCCCGACAAGCCAGCCAACCACACCAACAGGGATTGTTGGGTGTTCAAGCAGGTCGGCAAGTTAAATGCCGAAAACAAAGATAAGGGGTCATAGAGCGACGACGAGGAGGAGCCCCGGCGGCCAAACACCGAAGGACAGAAGAGGTTCCCCCCACAAGTGTGGACAGTGAACATGATACACGCAACCCACATCCCCAAGAGGGAGCGGAAGCATGCGCTAAGGGACGTATATTCGTTGGAGCCAGTCGCCCCAAAGTTCAACCCATGGTCCTCCTGTCCGATCACCTTCGATCGCAGGGACCACCCCACTAGTATCCGTCATGGAGGATTCGCCGCACTGGTCCTAGACCCAATCATTGATGGATTTCACCTCACTCGAGTCCTTATGGATGGCGGTAGCAGCCTGAACCTGCTTTATCAGGACACAGTGTGCAAAATGGGTATAGACCCCTCAAGGATCAAACCCACAAAAACGACCTTCAAAGGCATCATACCAGGTGTAGAGGCCCATTGCACAGGCTCAGTCACACTGGAAGTGGTCTTCGGATCCCCGGATAACTTCCGAAGCGAGGAGTTAATCTTCGATATAGTCCCGTTCCGTAGTGGCTATCATGCACTGCTCAGGCGAACTGCATTTGCGAGATTCCATGTGGTACCACATTATGCATACCTCAAGCTCAAGATGCCAGGACCTCGGGGGGTCATCACAGTTAATGGAAACACAAAGCGCTCTCTCCGCATGGAGGAGCACACTGCGGCCCTCGCAGCAGAAGCGCAAAACAGCCTCTTAAGGCAATCCACCAGTTCGGCGATTAAGGACCCGGACACTTTCAAGCGCGCTCGCAGTAATCGGCAACAAGACCGCCTGGCACGTTCCAAGCTCACATAGCAATGCAGCCCCCACCCCAGTCCTAGCCGAACGACGAAATCTGTGCCACGTGTACATAGTTACGCATTGAAAATACCATGGGCACAGGTGGGGAGAGGGGCACGACTACGGCACGCCCCTAGACGCGGCTCAACCGCACTAGGAGCTTCCCGCTTTGTTATTTTTCTCTCTTTCAGGACTTTAATCTCTGGAAGCCCTATCCGGCAGAACCGTTATCGGACACACGATGCAACAACCAAGGAGGCAGAAAGCTAAGTCGCACCACGGAACTCCCAGGTGGTCTCTGATAACTAGTGAAATACCTACTTTAAATACAGTTCCTCGGCTTGCCCTTGGAGGGGACATGTCAAATAGTCCTACTTTTTGCTTATCGCACTACTTGTATCATTCTGCTTCGACACACCTTATTGAATAAACAATGCGTAGCACTAGACTATTATCGCAGTCTCTATTCTTCTTTATATATATATATATATATGTTCATTCATGAGATTCCGCACCGGTACACTCTGGTACGGCCAATACGCCAAGGGCTTAAGCATACCCCATAATACGGTGTGAGAAGTCCGAACACTTTAGACAGTGCAGCACCCCGAACTTATAGCATTATATGCATCAGCTCTGAATCATGTCTTGGGTCAATAGTTGGGTTTGCCTGGCTCCCATGTTTTGGTACCTTACGTTCCGCTATATCGGCTAAGGTAGCACTGGGAGAACTACTGCGATTGTGCCCTGGTTCAGCTGGGCTAAGCACCTCAGTAGAGAAAGCTAAAACTGACTGTCATGATAAGGCGAGAGCTGGTCGCTGTTCGAGAGGTCTCGAGTCCCTAAAGACTTATGCCGCTTAGAGCGAGGAGTCGGCTTTGTCCGGCTTAAGGCGTGTATAGCACCCCGAATTCGGCCTTCTGAATACTAGGGGCTTCGCCAAAATTTAAAATTGTAGAATTCTATGGCTAACTGAGAGTGATAAAGCATTATAGTCCGATTGCCTTGTTCGTTGAGCTGAGCACCTCCCTCGACGGACGCAACAATGGGGAAAAGAGTGCTCAGATTTATCCCAAACACCCGAGCACTCGTGGCATGGGTCCAGAAGCCGATGACTGGCCATCTCTCAGATTTGATAAACAGCCGCACATAAGGTAATATTTTTAATTCAAATAAGCGTTGCATAGCGCATTGTTGGGGAACGTAGCATAAATTCAAAATTTTCCTACGTGTCACCAAGATCCATCTATGGAGTCATCTAGCAACGAGGGAGGAGTGGATCTACATACCCTTGTAGATCGCGCGCGGAAGCGTTCAAGAGAACGGGGTTGATGGAGTCGTACTCGTCGTGATCCAAATCACCAATGATCCTAGCGCCGAACGGACGGCACCTCCGCGTTCAACACACGTACGGAGCAGCGACGTCTCCTCCTTCTTGATCCAGCAAGGGGGGAGGAGAGGTTGATGGAGATCCAGCAGCACGACGGCGTGGTGGTGGAAGTAGCGGGATTCCAACAGGGCTTCGCCAAGCGCTGCGGGAGGAGGGAGATGTGTCATGGGAGAGAGAGGGAGGCGCCAGGGCTTAGGTATGGTTGCCCTCCCTTCCCCCCACTATATATAGGGCCAAGGGAGAGGGAGAGGGCGCAGCCTTGCCCCTTCCTCCAAGGAAGGGTGCGGCCAAGGTGGGGAGGAGTCCATCCTCCCCAAGGCACCTCGGAGGTGCCTTCCTCCTTTAGGACTCTCCCCTTTCCCCTCTTCTCTTGGTGCATGGGCCTCTTGGGGCTGGTGCCCTTGGCCCATATAGGCCAAGGCGCACCCCCTACAGCCCATGTGGTCCCCAAGGCAGGTGGCCCCACCCGGTGGACCCCCAGGACCCTTCCGGTGGTCCCGGTACAATACCGGTGACCCCGAAACTTGTCCCGATGGCCGAAATAGCACTTCCTATATATAATTCTTTACCTGCGGACCATTCTGGAACTCCTCGTGACGTCCGGGATCTCATCCGGGACTCCGAACAACTTTCGGGTTACCGCATACTAATATCTCTATAACCCTAGCGTCACCAAACCTTAAGTGTGTAGACCCTACGGGTTCGGGAGACATGCAGACATGACCGAGATGACTCTCCGGTCAATAACCAACAGCGGGATCTGGATACCCATGTTGGCTCCCACATGTTCCACGATGATCTCATCGGATGAACCACGATGTCAAGGACTTAATCAATCCCGTATGCAATTCCCTTTGTCTATCGGTATGATACTTGCCCGAGATTCGATCGTCGGTATCCCGATACCTTGTTCAATCTCGTTACTGGCAAGTCTCTTTACTCGTTTCGTAACACATCATCCCGTGATCAACTCCTTGATCACATTGTGCACATTATGATGATGTCCTACCGAGTGGGCCTAGAGATACCTCTCTGTTTACACGGAGTGACAAATCCCAGTCTCGATTCGTGCCAACCCAACAGACACTTTCGGAGATACCCGTAGTGTACCTTTATAGCCACCCAGTTACGTTGTGACGTTTGGCACACCCAAAGCACTCTTACGGTATACGGGAGTTGCACAATCTCATGGTCTAAGGAAATGATACTTGACATTAGAAAAGCTTTAGCATACGAACTACACGATCTAGTGCTATGCTTAGGACTGGGTCTTGTCCATCACATCATTCTCCAAATGATGTGATCCCGTTATCAACGACATCCAATGTCCATGGTCAGGAAACCGTAACCATCTATTGATCAACGAGCTAGTCAACTAGAGGCTTACTAGGGACATGGTGTTGTCTATGTATCCACACATGTATCTGAGTTTCCTATCAATACAATTCTAGCATGGATAATAAACGATTATCATGAACAAGGAAATATAATAATAACTATTTACCATTGCCTCTAGGGCATATTTCCAACAGTCTCCCACTTGCACTAGAGTCAATAATCTAGTTCACATCGTCATGTGATTAACACTCACAGTTCACATCGCCCTGTGACCAACATCCAAAGAGTTTACTAGTGTCACTAAACTAGTTCACATCATCATGTGATTAAGACTCAATGAGTTCTGGGTTTGATCATGTTTTGCTTGTGAGAGAGGTTTTAGTCAACGGGTCTGCAACATTCAGATCCGTATGTACTTCGCAAATTTCTATGTCATCTTGTAGATGCAACTACTACGCTACATTTGGAGCTATTCCAAATAACTGTTCTACTATACGAATCCAGTTTACTACTCAGAATAATCTGGATTAGTGTCAAAGTTTGCATCGGCGTAACCCTTTACGACGAACTCTTTTACCACCTCCATAATCGAGAAAATTCCTTAGTCCACTAGTTACTAAGGATAACTTTGACCGCTCTCTAGTGATCCACTCCTGGATCACCTTTGTACCCTCTTGCCAGACATGTGGCAAGGCACACATCAGGTGCGGTACTCAGCATGGCATACCGTATAGAGCCTATGACAAAAGCATAGGGGACGACATTCGTCCTTTCTCTTTCTTCTGCTGTGGTCAAGCTTTAAGTCTTAACTTCATACCTTACAACTCAGGCAAGAACTCCTTCTTTGACTGATCCATCTTGAACACCTTCAAGATCATGTCAAGGTATGTGCTCATTTGAAAGTACCATTAAGAATTTTGATCTATCCTTATAGATCTTGATGCTCAATGTTCAAGTAGCTTAATCTAGGCTTTCCATTGGAAAATACTTTCCAAATAACCCTATATGCTTTCCAGAAATTCTACGTCATTTCTGATCAACAATATGTCAACATATATTTATCAGAAATTCTATAGTGCTCCCACTCACTTCTTTGGAAATACAAGTTTCTCATAAACTTTGTATAAACCCAAAATCTTTGATCATCATCAAAGCATACATTCCAACTCCAAGATGCTTACTCCAGTCCCTAGAAGGATTTGCTGGAGCTTTTGCATACTTATTAGCATCTTTCAGGATTGACAAAACCTTCCGGTTGTATCACATACAACCTTTCCTCAAGAAAATCGTCGAGGAAACAATGTTTTGACATCCTATCTGCAAGATTTCATAAATAATGCAGTAATCGCTAATATAATTCCAACAGACTCTTAGCATCGCTACGAGTGAGAAAGTCTCATCGTAGTCAACTCTTCGAACTTGTCAGAAAACATCTTAACGACAAGTCGAGCTTTCCTAATGGTGACATTTACCATCATTGTCCGTCTTCCTTTTAAAATCCATCTGCACTCAACAGCCTTATGACCATCGAGCTGTTCTGTCAAAGTCTACACTTTGTTTCCATACATGGATCCTCTCTCGGATTTTATGGCCTCGAGCCATTTATCGGAATCTGGGCCCACCATCGCTTCTCCATAGCTCGTAGGTTCATTGTTGTCTAGCAACATGACTTCCAAGACAGGATTACGTACCACTCTGAAGTAGTACGCATCCTTGTCATCCCACGAGGTTTGGTAGTGACTTGATCTGAAGTTTCATGATCACTATCATAAGCTTCCACTTTAATTGGTGTAGGTGCCACAGGAACAACTCCTGTGCCCTGCCACACACTAGTTGAAGAGACGGTTCAATAACCTCATCAAGTCTCCACCATCCTCCCACTCAATTCTTTCGAGAGAAACTTTTCCTCGAGAAAGGACCCGATTCTAGAAACAATCCCTTATTGCTTTCGGATCTGAGACAGGAGGTATACCCAACTGTTTTGGGTGTCCTATGAAGATGTATTCATCCGCTTTGGGTTTGAGCTTATCAGCCTGAAACTTTTTCACATAAGCGTCGCAGCCCCAAACTTCTAAGAAATGACAGCTTAGGTTTCTCTAAACCATAGTTCATATGGTGTCATCTCATCGGAATTACGCGGTGCCCTATTTAAAGTTAATGTGGTTGTCTTTAATGCCTAACCCATAAACTATCGTGGTAATTCGATAAGAGACATTATGGTATGCATCATATCCAATAGGGTGCAGTTATGATGTTCGGACACACCATCACACTATGGTGTTCCACGCTGTATTAGTTGTGAAACAACTTCCACAATGTCTTAATTCTTTGCCAAACTCGTAATTCAGATATTCATCTCTATGATCATATCATAGATATTTTATCCTCTTGTCACGATGATCTTTCAACTTCACCCTGAAATTACTTGAACCTTTCAATAATTCAGACTCGTGATTCATCAAGTAAATATACTCAACATCTACTCAAATCATCTGTGAACTAAGAACATAACGATATCCACTACATGCCTCAGCACTCATTGGATTGCACACATCAAAATGTATTACTTCCAACAAGTTGCTTTCTAGTTCCATTTTACTGAAAACGAGGCTTTCAGTCATCTTGCCCATGTGGTATGATTTGCATGTCTCAAGTGATTCAAAATCAAGTGAGTCCAAACGGTCCATTTGCATGGAGTTTCTTCATGCATATACACCAATAGACATGGTTCACATGTCTCAAACTTTTCAAAAACGAGTGAGCCCAAAGATCCATCAACATGGAGCTTCTTCATGCGTTTTATACCGATATGACTTAAGTGGCAGTGCCTCAAGTAGGTGGTACTATCATTACTATCCTATATCTTTTGGCATGAACATGTGTATCACTATGATCGAGATTCAATAAACCATTCATTTTAGGCATAAGACCATTGAAGGTATTATTTAAATAAACAGAGTAACCGTTATTCTCCTTAATGAATAACCGTATTGCGATAGACATAATCCAATCATGTCTATGCTCAACGCAAACACCAATCTCGATGGTAGAGGGAGCGTGCGATGCTTGATCATATCAATCTTGGAAACACTTCCAACACATATCGTCAGCTCACCTTTAGCTAGTCTCTGTTTATTCCGTAGCTTTTATTTCGAGTTACTAACACTTAGCAACCGAACCGGTATCTAATACCCTGGTGCTACTAGGAGTACTAGTAAGGTACACATCAACACAATGTATATCCAATATACTTCTATCGACCTTGCCAGCCTTCTCATCTACCAAGTATCTAGGGTAATTCTGCTCCAGTGGCTGTTCCCCTTATTACAGAAGCACTTAGTCTCGGGTTTGGGTTCAACCTTGGGTTTCTTCACTAGAGCAGCAACTGAATTGCTGTTTCATGAAGTATCCCTTCTTGTCCTTGCCCTTCTTGAAACTAGTGGTTTCACCAACCATCAACAATTGATGCTCCTTCTTGATTTCTACTTTTGTGGTGTCAAACATCACGAATATCTCAAGGATCATCATATATGTCCCTGATATATTATAGTTCATCACGAAGCTCAAGCAGCTTGGTGGTAATGACTTCGGAGAACCATCACTATTTCATCTGGAAGATCAACTCCCACTCGATTCAAGCGATTGTTGTACTCAGACAATCTGAGCACAAGCACAACAATTGAGCTTTTCTCCTTAGTTTGTAGGCTAAGAAAATCATCGGAGGTCTTATACCTCTTGACGTGGGCACGAGCCTGAAATCCCAATTTCAGCCCTCGAAACATCTCATATGTTTCACAACGTTTCAAAACGTCTTTGGTGCCTCAACTCTAAACCGTTTAACTGAACTATCACGTAGTTATCAAAATGTGTATGTCAAATGTTCGCAACATCCACAGACAACGTTCGAGGTTCAGCACACTGAGCGGTGCATTAAGGACATAAGCCTTCTATGAAGCAATGAGGACAATCCTCAGTTTACGGACCTAGTCCGCATAATTGCTACTATCAACTTTCAACTAAATTTTCTCTAGGAACAAAACTAAACAGTAGAACTGAAGCGCGAGCTATGACATAATTTGCGAAGACCTTTTGACTATGTTCAGGATAATTAAGTTCATCTTATGAACTCCCACTCAGATAGACATCCCTCTAGTCATCTAAGTGATTACATGATCCGAGTCAACTAGGCCGTGTCCGATCATCACGTGAGACGGACTAGTCATCATCGGTGAACATCTTCATGTTGATCGTATCTACCATACGACTCATGCTCGACCTTTCGGTCTCTTGTGTTCCGATGCCATGTCTATACACATGCTAGGCTCGTCAAGTCAACCTAAGTGTTTTGCGTGTGTAAATCTGTCTTACACCCGTTGTATGTGAACGTTAGAATCTATCACACCCGATCATCACATGGTGCTTCGAAACAACAAACTGTCGCAACGGTGCACAGTTAGGGGGAACACTTTCTTGAAATTATTATGAGGGATCATCTTATTTACTACCGTCGTTCTAAGTAAACAAGATGCAAAAACATGATAAACATCACATGCAATCAAATAGTGACATGATATGGCCAATATCATATTGCTCCTTTTGATCTCCATCTTCGGGGCTCCATGATCATTATCGTCACCGGCATGACACCATGATCTCCATCATCATGATCTCCATCATCGTGTCTTCTTGAAGTTGTCACGTCATCTATTACTTCTACTACTATGGCTAACACTTTAGCAATAAAGTAAAGTAATTACATGACGTTTATGTTGACACGCAGGTCATAAATAAATTAAGACAACTCCTATGGCTCCTGCCGGTTGTCATACTCATCGACATGCAAGTCGTGATTCCTATTACAAGAACATGATCAATCTCATACATCACATATATCATTCATCACATCCTCTTGGCCATATCACATCACTTAGCATACCCTGCAAAAACAAGTTAGACGTCCTCTAATTGTTGTTTGCATGTTTTACGTAGCTGCTATGGGTTTCTAGTAAAAATGTTTCTTACCTACGCAAAGACTACAAGTGATATGCCAATTGCTATTTACCCTTCATAAGGACCCTTTTTATCGAATCCGATCCGACTAAAGTGGGAGAGACAGACACCCGCTAGCCACCTTATGCAACTAGTGCATGTCAGTCGGTGGAACCAGTCTCACGTAAGAGTACGTGTAAGGTCGGTCCGGGCCGCTTCATCCCACGATGCCGCCGAATCAAGATAAGACTAGTGACGGCAAGCATATTGAACAAAATCAACGCCCACAACTACTTTGTGTTCTACTCGTGCATAGAAACTACGCAAAGACCTAGCTCATGATGCCACTGTTGGGGAACGTAACATAAATTCAAAATTTTCCTACGTGTCACCAAGATCCATCTATGGAGTCATCTAGCAACGAGGGAGGAGTGGATCTACATACCCTTGTAGATCGCGCGCGGAAGCGTTCAAGAGAACGGGGTTGATGGAGTCGTACTCGTCGTGATCCAAATCACCGATGATCCTAGCGCCGAACGGACGGCACCTCCGCGTTCAACACACGTACGGAGAAGCAACGTCTCCTCCTTCTTGATCCAGCAAGGGGGGAGGAGAGGTTGATGGAGATCCAGCAGCACGACGGCGTGGTGGTGGCAGTAGCGGGATTCCAACAGGGCTTTGCCAAGCGCTACGGGAGGAGGGAGATCTGTCATGGGAGGGAGAGGGAGGCGCCAGGGCTTAGGTATGGTTTCCATCCCTTCCCCCCACTATATATAGGGCCAAGGGAGAGGGGGAGGGTGCAGCCTTGCCCCTTCCTCCAAGGAAGGGTGCGGCCAAGGGGGGAGGAGTCCATCCTCCCCAAGGCACCTCGGAGGTGCCTTCCTCCTTTAGGACTCTCCCCTTTCCCCTCTTCTCTTGGCGCATGGGCCTCTTGGGGCTGGTGCCCTTGGCCCATATAGGCCAAGGCGCACCCCCTACAGCCCATGTGCCCCCCGGGGCAGGTGGCTCCACCCGGTGGACCCCCGGGACCCTTCCGGTGGTCCCGGTACAATACCGGTGACCCCGAAACTTGTCCCGATGGCCGAAATAGCACTTCCTATATATAATTCTTTACCTCCGGACCATTCCGGAACTCCTCGTGACATCCGGGATCTCATCCGGGACTCCGAACAACTTTCGGGTTACCGTATACTAATCTCTCTATAACCCTAGCGTCACCGAACCTTAAGTGTGTAGACCCTATGGCTTCGGGAGACATGCAGACATGACCGAGATGACTCTCCGGTCAATAACCAACAGCGGGATCTGGATACCCATGTTGGCTCCCACATGTTCCATGATGATCTCATCGGATGAACCACGATGTCAAGGACTTAATCAATCCCGTATGCAATTCCCTTTGTCTATCGGTATGATACTTGCCCGAGATTCGATCGTCGGTATCCCGATACCTTGTTCAATCTCGTTACCGGCAAGTCTCTTTACTCGTTTCGTAACACATCATCCCGTGATAAACTCCTTGATCACATTGTGCACATTATGATGATGTCCTACCGAGTGGGCCCAGAGATACCTCTCCGTTTACACGGAGTGACAAATCCCAGTCTCGATTCGTGCCAACCCAACAGACACTTCCGGAGATACCCGTAGTATACCTTTATAGCCACCCAGTTACGTTGTGACGTTTGGCACACCCAAAGCACTCTTACGGTATCCGGGAGTTGCACAATCTCATGGTCTAAGGAAATGATACTTGACATTAGAAAAGCTTTAGCATACAAACTACACGATCTAGTGCTATGCTTAGGATTGGGTCTTGTCCATCACATCATTCTCCCAATGATGTGATCCCGTTATCAATGACATCCAATGTCCATGGTCAGGAAATCGTAACCATCTATTGATCAACGAGCTAGTCAACTAGAGGCTTACTAGGGACATGGTGTTGTCTATGTATCCACACATGTATCTGAGTTTCCTATCAATACAATTCTAGCATGGATAATAAACGATTATCATAAACAAGGAAATATAATAATAACTATTTACTATTGCCTCTAGGGCATATTTCCAACACGCATATGAACAAGTTTTCATAATACAGGATCACACGAGCAAGTTCATTCAAAAATTACATCCTTCGCACACTCGTCCGCCACAAGACGGGCACCCTTCAGGACACCCTCATAATACATGTAGGGGTGGCGATGCTCCTTGCCCTGCGGCGGCCCCTCCTTCACCAGCTTCTCAGCGTCCATCTTGGCCCAGTGCACCTTTGCACGGGCAAAAGCCCGGCAGGCACCTTCGATACAGACGGACCGCTTGATGACTTCCAGCCGTGGGCAGGCATCCACAAGCCGCCTCACCAGGCCGAAGTAGCTGTTGGGAAGGGAGTCATCAGGCCACATCCGGACTATAAAGCCCTTCATGGCCTGTTCGGCCGCCTTGTGTAGCTCGACCAGTTGCTTCAGCTGGTCGCTCATAGGCATCGGGTGTTCGGTCCCAGTATACTGAGACCAGAACAACTTCTCCTTCGAGCTTCCCTCCTTGGCCTGGTAATATTTCGCGGCATCCGACACGCTGCGGGGCAAATCTGCGAATGCTCCTGGAGAGCTCCGGACTCGGGTAAGTAACAAGTAATTTACTTTCACATGCTTGCTTTGCATATTGAATGCCTTACCCGCCGCTATCTTCCTCATCGCCTCAATCTCCTGGAGGGCCTTTTGGGCTTCAGCCTTGGCATTCTTTGTGCTCTCGAGGGCCGCGGCAAGCTCAGACTCTCGCGTCTTCGAGTCAAGCTCCAAAGCCTCGTGCTTCTTCACGAGAGCCTGGAGCTCTTGCTGCACCTCGCCCACCCGTGCCTCTTGCTTTTCCCACTCGGTGCGCTCCTTGGCCGCTTTGTTTTCGGCCTCAGACAATGCTTGCTTCAGGGTCGCCACTTCGGTCGTGGCCCCTGGCACATTCATGATGATCCTGTCATTTCGCAACCACATTTTCTTTTATATATAGACAAGGTATTACTTACCTTTGTTCTCTTGGCAAGGCCGGGCTCTTTCTCGGACCCCTTGAGGTCCTGCTTCAATGCGGCAACCTCTGCAGTCAGTGCGGCAGAGGTCAGCAGCGAAGCCTGCATACGCATACAGACATACTTATATTAGACTCCTGCAGATATTATTTGATCCTCTATTCGGCTTTTCTTTCTGAACACCAAATAGTGCATCAGGGGCTACTTTCTATGCGGTAATATTTTTCCTATATTTTAAATACTTACCTTAAAGCCTGTTAGAAGGCTGGCACAGGCTTCAGTCAGTCCGCTCTTGGCGGACTGAACCTTCTTGATCACCGCACTCATAATAGTGCGGTGCTCTTCGTCGATGGAAGCGCCGCGAAGCGCTCCCAGCAGGTTGTCCGGTGCCTCTGGACGGACAGAGGTCATCGGCATGGGCGTCTTGCCCCTTTTGGAAGGGGGCCGCCTGCCCGAGTCCGGAACCACTGGAGGTTCCGGCGCGGTGTTCGGCTGAGAGCCGAACTTGGAGCCCCCGGGAGCCTTGCTCCCTTCGCTCCTGGAGTCCGGAAGGTCGCCTTGAGGCGCCTCCGGGACTGTCTCCCCCGGCTCGGTGCCACTTGAGACAATACCTCGGCATTGTCCGTAGGGCAAGGAGAGGAGGCAGTTGGAAGTGTATCACTATTCATGTCCGACGAGTCCAAGGAACCGTCTGACGATGATACATCGATACGGGCTTGGGGCGGACTACATAATCATATTCGACGTTAGGAGAAGTAGTGCGACAAAGATATGTTATGAGTTACTCTGGTATCCGAATACTTACAACTTTGCCAGGGGCTTGGCCCTGAGCAACCACTCGTCTTCACCGTCGGCGGCGGTGGTGGAGCAGTCCGGAAGGAGAGTCCTTCCCTTCTTGGACCCTTCGGCCTCCCCAGTTGGGGCGGCCTTCCTTTTCTTGTCTCCCCCGGCTGGAGGGGGAGAATCTTCATCTTCCTTCTCCTCGTTTTCACGGGAGGAGGGTGTCTCGGTGTTATCGGACGATGAGTCCGATACCACCTAGCGCCGGGAACTTTTTCGGGTTCCCTTGGCCTTCTTCTTGGTATTCTCCGGCACCTCATAAGGAGCCGGAGTCCACATCTCCGTCAGGAGAGCGTCCGCAGTGTCTTCGGCCAGAGGGGTCAGACAGTTAATCTGCTCCGATGTCTCCACCCAGTCCTGTCAAAGGCATGGGAGCTCAGACCCCGCACATGGTTAAGCTATGGGAAATAAATATCCTACCAGATGTACAGAACTTACCGAATTCGCAGGGCGCTTCGCGCTTAGCCCGCGGTCCTCGGTAAGAGAAGGAGGGACCTCGGCGCCCTTGAACAGCACCCTCCAGACGTCCTTATGCGTCATGTCGAAGAGCTCGTGTAGAGTCTGGTGCTGGGCCGGGTCGAACTCCCATAAGTTGAAATCCCGTTGTTGACACGGGAGGATCCGGCAGAAGAGCATGACCTGGACTATGTTTACAAGCTTAAGTTTCTTGCTTATCATGTTCCGGATACACTTCTGGAGTCCGTCCAACTCCACCGATGAACCCCAGGACAAGCCCTTCTCCTTCTAGGAAGTGAGCCGCGTGGGGATTCCGGATCGAAACTCGGGGGCCGCACCCAGTTGGTGTCGCGCGGCTCGGTGATGTAGAACCACCCCGATTGCCACCCCTTTACGGTCTCCATGAAGGAGCCCTCGAGCCATGTAACGTTGGGCATTTTTCCCACCATGGCTCCGCCGCATTCCACTTGTTGGCTGCCTACAACCTTCGGCTTGATATTGAAGGTCTTCAGCCATAGGCCAAAGTGGGGCCGGATGCGGAGGAAAGCCTCGCACACGACGATGAACGCCGAGATGTTGAGGATGAAATTCGGGGCCAGATCATGAAAGTCCAGCCCGTAATAGAACATGAGGCCGCGGACGAATGGATGGAGGGGAAACCCCAATCCGCGGATGAAATGGGGGAGGAAAACCACCCTTTCGTGAGGTTCCGGGGTAGGGACGATCTGCCCCGCGGCTGGCAGCCGGTGCGCGATATCCGCGGCTAAGTATCCGGCTCCACGTAGCTTTTTGATGTGTCCCTCCGTGACGGAGGAGGCCATCCACTTGCCTCCTGCTCCGGACATGTTTAGAGAGAGTTCAGGAGAAGGATGCGGACTTGGGCGCTGGAGCTCGAGTGCGCGAGAATGGATGAGCAAGGAGGAAGAAGGCGTGGGTAGAAAAAGGTGAGATCTTATCCCTTTATAAGGGCGGACTAAACTATGCGCCCCCACTATCCTGGTAAAACTCGCTTATCCCCCAAGCGCTGTAATTGATGGCGCGGTTGGGTTACCCACGTCCGTATTGATGAGAATCCCGTAATAAGGGGAACACGATCTCTGCTTTGACAAGACGTGTCAAGAAACCGCCTCGTGTTATGTGTGGGGCTGGTTAAAGAAAAACGGTTCGAATAACTATCGGGCCATGGCATGATGTCATGCTGCCAAAATGTGTTAGCAGATTAGATTTGTGGAAATATTATTCTCTCTATGGTGGAATGTGGAACTTATTTTGCAGAGTCGGACACTATCCTTGTATTCAAACTCTTCTGCGGTGTATTCGGTGGAGGATCCCGCCTTGCAATGCCGAAGACAACACTGCGCGCCGGACTCATCGTCATTGAAGCCTGGTTCAGGGGCTATTGAGGGAGTCCTGGATTAGGGGGTCTCCGGACAGCCGGACTATATCCTTTGGCTGGACTGTTGGACTATGAAGATACGAGATTGAAGACTTCGTTCTGTGTCCGGATGGGGCTCTACTTGGTGTGGAAGGCAAGCTAGGCAATACGGATATGTATATCTCCTCCTTTGTAACCGACCTTGTGTAACCCTAACCTCCTCCGGTGTCTATATAAACCGGAGGGTTTTAGTCCATAGGACAACATACAATCATACCATAGGCTAGCTTTTAGGGTTTAGCCTCTCCGATCTCGTGGTAGATCAACTCTTGTACTACTCATATTATCAAGAATAATCAAGCATGACATAGGGTTTTACCTCCATCAAGAGGGCCTGTTGGTGTCAAAACCGGCGGATCTCGGGTAGGGGGTACCGAACTGTGCGTCTACGGCGGATGGTAATAGGAGGCAGGGAACACGATGTTTTACCCAGGTTCGGGCCCTCTTGATGGAGGTAAAACCCTACGTCGTGCTTGATTTATTCTTGATGATATGAGTATTACAAGAGTTGATCTACCAAGAGATAGGAGAGGCTAAACCCTAGAAGCTAGCCTATGGTATGATTGTATGTTGTCCTACGGACTAAAACCCTCCGGTTTATATAGACACCAGAGGGGGCTAGGGTTACACAAGGTCGGTTACAAAGGAGGAGATATACATATCTGTATTGCCTAGCTTGCCTTCCACACCAAGTAGAGTCCCATCCGGACACGAGACGAAGTCTTCAATCTTGTATCTTCATAGTCCAACAGTCCGGCCAAAGGATATAGTCCGGCTGTCTGGAGACCCCCTAATCCAGGACTCCCTCAGTAGCTCCTGAACCAGGCTTCAATGACGATGAGTCCAGCGCGCAGTGTTGTCTTCGGCATTGCAAGGCGGGTTCTTCTCCATATTTCGAACGTTTGTAAAGCAGTGTCCGGTCCCATAAATGTTCGGACCTCTTGGCTTCTGTGCCCAATAAGGGCTATCTCCCACGCGGCGAATGAATACGAGGCGCTAGTGCATTTTTACATTTTCCCCCATAGCCAGATAAATAAATTGTCTATTAAAGGGATGGGGATTCTTAGATCCGCATACCATCCTCCCCCAGCGAGAATCCATCAGAGTGCTCTTCGGAAAGATCCACTCCAGCATGGCCGACCTCCGCACCTCCTCCTACCGCCCCCGTAGCCCTAAGCCTGGTGATTGGGAGAGGTGTTCAGCCCCACACAGTCGATTAGTCGAACTGCAGACTAAGGGATTTCTCCCTCCGGCGTATATGGTGCCCGTTCGAGCCGGGCTTGCCACCTACAATGGCGGGGAGCAAGCGGAGAGCTTTCCCTGTCCCTCTATGGGGGAGCGGGTCTGCCTTGTTCCTTATTTATTAAGAGGACTCGGATTTCCAATTCATCCGTTCCTCCGCGGGCTCCTGGAGTTCTACGGCCTCTAATTACACAATTTCACCCCTGCCTCCATTCTACATATGGCCGGCTATGTTGCTCTCTGTGAGTTGTTCCTGGGCTACGAGGCTCACTTTGAGCCATGGAAAATGCTATTTTGCCTCGTCCCTCTCACATAGAGGGGGTCACTTTATCAAGTGGGCGGAGCCGAAATATGGCGCATCGCCGGTACCGGATACCTATCTGGTACCCCGAAGAAGTCGCCCAAAGACTGGCCTTCAGAATGGTTTTATATGGAGGACGTTCCCCTTCCGGACCCTGTTCGGCGGGGTCTTCCCGAGTTCAGCAATGCTCCTCTAAAGAAATGCCGAAGTTGGCGCCCACGGAGCCCCCAGGTGGAAGACAATGGAGAAGTCCTCTACCTGATGAACCGGATTAAAGCACTGGCTCAATCAAGATTGACAGTAATCGAAGTTATGTCGATTTGCATAATGCGGGGAGTGCAACTACTTCAATATCATGGGCACTCCTTGTGGTGTTTTAACGGGGCGGATGACGCCACCCGCTGTGGGCGTAAGGGTCCGGACAATGTTGTCGCTTTAGCAAAAATTCTGTCCGAATTGTTCAAGGGAGAGGAAGAGGAGTTCATCCGCATCAAGCCACGGGATGGATTCTCCATGTACAATCCTCCAAGCTGGGTAAGTCATATCTCCTTACTCCCATTTTTTCCGCATTCTTTGTCGTAAGTATTCACCTTGCCACTTTGCGGCAGGAACTGCGAAAAGCCATAAAGGAGGTCAGCAGCCCTTCTCCACAACCAGAGGATCCTGACCGGGCCCTCGACTCCGGACTTGAAGAAGATCCGGTTATATTCGTGGAGCTGATAGACTGGCAGTTCTTTCAGTTAAGCTGCGATGATGCCATGGTGGCTGTTACGGCCGACTATCCCAGACTGCTTCCTGCATCGCACGTAAGAAAACCAAAAAATCCCAACTCCAAAAACTAGGATCCCCTGTTAGACACTTCACCTACCATATACATATGGCGTTTTTATAGGGAAGGCATTCGGGACACCCTGCCGGACCCGCAGCAACTTGCCAACAAGAGGCACCGAGGCCGGGCAGGCCAAAAAGGAAGGCGGTCAGAACGGAGATGCCGGCGCAAAGGTATAATAGAAACCCCGCTCCGTGGTTGTCGTCTTTCTCGAAATGTAACGACGCCCGTGTTTCTTTGACAGAAAAAACGCTCGCCGGAATATGTCTAGCGATGTTGCTAATAACGCTTCCACCAGTCGGGCGCCAGGACCGGACATAGAGGCGGAAGCCAATATGGGGCGGGCGCCGGATAATCCCCCTACAGAGGATGCGGATAGATTATCCGCTAAAACTCAGAAGTGGAAAGCGCCATGAATCATAGGCGCCGCCGGGCCGTACTACGCGACACTTGTTTCTCACCAGAGGCATTTGATGCCTTCAATTCTGGAGAGGCGTACCTCCGTGCTGCTCAAGATGGTCTAGCCAGAGCCACCGATCAGTATGTAAAGGATGTACGGGTAAGTAAATCTAACGATTTATATGTATCAGTAGCCCCTGAGACTTGAAACAGTTAGCAGAATTGATTTAAGGATCATCTTTATTGTGCAGGTTCTTACAAAGAAGAATACTAGGCTGTCACAGGAGCTGGAGGAATGCAAGACCCAACTGCTGGCCGTTGTTGCCGCATTGTAGGAACCGAAAAAGTCTCCCGCTGGTAACATTTACTTTAAAGAATGATGGTTACCATATAGTGTGCGGCGTGGCTGCAGATCTAACAATAGATGTTGCAGATGAATCCGGAGAAAATCCGGAGGACCAGCATGTCGTGCGACAGCTAGAGGCTGGCAAACGCGTGCTAACTGAGGTTAGGCGGGAGAAAAACAATCTCCAAGACGCCAATATCAAGTTGAGCGTGGAACTAAAAGACGTTCGAGCCCAGCTTGCAGACTCTGAGAAGGAGAATAAGCGGCTTCGGCGCGGCATTTTCAGTAAGTGCTTGAACGAATCCTTTTGAAGGAGTTCGGCGAAGAAGCCGACTAATAGCGTTATGTCTGTAGGTATGCTGACGGGTCGTCCTGCAGAGGAAATGCCCGGGTCTGCGGGTGATCTTCTGTTCGAGCTCTCACATCTGCACGAACAAGTTCGGCAGGTGATGCAAGGTGTTGCCCAGGCCTTGTGGCCATCCGTCTCCCTGCCAGAAGGCGTTGCTGAGCTTACGAAGAAGCTCAAGGGAGCACGGCGGCGCTTCTGATTATGGAAGATATCGGCCTGCCGACAAGGTGCCAGAGAAGCCTGGGCCATGGTGAAGACGTGGTATACCAAGGCTGACCCAAATCACATGGCCGAGGTTGGACCCGTGGGGCCCGACGAAAAAGAGATCCCTGTTAGCTTAGTTTATGGGCAAGTAGAATTAGCCGCAAAGTATTCCCAACAGGATTGTAGGCTAGACCGCCTGTTGGGTGGTATAGAAGAGGAATTTAGTCAGTCTGCATGACTATGTAATTAAAGTGACATGTATAATGCCTTCTAGCCGGATTGTAGATCATTTGTCTTGGCGGACCTTTTCACTTCAACCTCGAGACCCGATAGTCCGGAGTGTATCCGAATACCCGCTCAGTTATATAAGAACTAGGGTATGCGTGGATACCAGGCATAGGGGTCATTAGTGCTTGAACGGACAAGTGCCCAACTAGTTATGTTATATTACATGGGTAGTAAGAAACATCTTCCAGGGAGAATAGTTCCGTTAAGGGTTCCTTTCCCTGGGTATGCATGCCCTATGGTGCATGTCCGGACTGCGATAAGAAACGCAGGAAAAAACATCTGGGGGCAGATATGGAAAATAAAAAATCATCTTTTGTTCACCGACCTACTATTCCCTTAAGACCGCTAGCTTTCGGCTTCACCCAGTCTGAGGTACCCATCCGGCTGACCCGGCAGTAACAATCGCAGAGGTGCCCCCCTTATGCCCTAGCGAAATTAACGGGAACGCAGGGCATAAATACAAGAGCCAGGCAACCTAGCTTGGTCAAAACTTAAGTCATATCGATGCATATAATGGCGAAAAAAGGTACATGCGGAAGTATAACACATGTGCGGTGCATGAGGCCCAGATAAATAATTAAGCTTCTGTGAAAGAAGCCCCCAGGCATGATGAGCGCGGCTAGCGCATCTATAATGTGCAAGCGAGGCACAAGTTGGCCCTTGAAGGCCTAGATAAAGAATAAAAGAAAGAAAGAAAAACAAGACAAATAATGTATATGCAAAAAATGGATAGAGGAAGGGGACGAACATAGAGTCCGGCGCTAGGCGTAGAATCTTTGGAGCCTGGCCGCGTTCCATGGGTTCGGCTCGAGTCGATTAGTCGATGCATCCAGCAGTCGGTACGCTCCACCGGTCAGAACTTGGTCAATAATGAAGGGACCTTCCCATTTGGGCTCGAGCTTGTTCTTTTTCTTATCCGGCAGGCGTAGAACTAGTTCACCAACGTTATAAGTTTTGGCCCGTACTTCTCTGCTTTGGTATCTGTGAGCCTGTTGCTGATAAAATGCGGAACGGGCTTTTGCTACATCGTGCTCCTCCTCCAGGGTGTCCAGATTGTCCTGCCGATCGAGCTCGGCTTCTCTTTCTTCGTACATGCGCACCCGAGGTGAGTCATGAATTATGTCACAGGGCAAGACTGCCTCTGCGCCGTACACCATAAAGAAGGGTGTATATCCGGTACTATGATTCGGCGTGGTCCGCAGCCCCCAGAGTATAGAGTCGAGCTCCTCTACCTAGTGCGTGCTAGACTCCATTAAGGAACGCACTAATCTGGGTTTAATGCCGCTCATTATAGGACCGTTTGCTCGCTCAACTTGGTCGTTGGTTTGTGGGTGATAGACTGAAGCATAATCGAGCTTGATGCCCATTTTGCTGCACCAGAGTTTTACCTCATCGATAGTGAAGTTCGTGCCGTTGTCAGTGATGATGCTGTGGGGGGCACCATAACGGTGTACGACCCCGGATATGAAGTCTATCACCGGTCCGGATTCGGCTTTTTTAACAGGTTTGGCCTCTATCCATTTGGTGAATTTATCCACCATGACCAGTAAGTATTTTTTCTTGTGGGTTCCCCCTTTAAGGGGTCCAACCATGTCAAGCCCCCAGACCGCGAAGGGCCACGTAATGGGGATTGTTTTGAGGGCGGTGGGTGGCATGTGTCTTTGATTTGCAAAGAGCTGGCAACCGGCGCAACGTTGGACCAAGTCCTGTGCATCTGCCCAGGCCGTTGGCCAATAGAATGCTGTACGGAAGGCCTTGCTTACAAGAGCCCGGGCTGCGGCGTTGTGACCGCCGAGTCCGGCGTGAATTTCTGCCAAAAGGTTCCGCCCTTCCTCTTCGGAGATGCACCTTTGAAGGACTCCAGTAGTGCTTTTTTTATACAATTCTCCCTCATGGACCCTGTAGGCCTTAGATCGCCGCACTATGCAGCGTGCCTCATTTTGGTCCTCCGGAAGTTCCTTCCTAGTTAGGTAGGCCAGGAATGGTTCTGTCCACGGGGCTATGATGGCCATTATTACGTGGGCTGAAGGTGTTATTTTGGTGGCGGAGCCTCTGATTGTGTCAGAGTGTTCGGTATCGGGTATTTTGGCCGGGTCCGGACTATTGTTACCGGTGTCCCCTTCCCATACTACGGATGGCTTGAACAGCCTCTCCAAAAATATGTCGGGGGGACCACATCGCGTTTTGCACCAATGCGGGCGAGGATATCCGCCGCCTGATTGTTTTCCCGAGCCACATGGTGAAATTCAAGCCCCTCGAACCGAGCTGGCATTTTTAGGACGGCGTTTCGGTAGGCCGCCATTTTCGGATCCTAGGCGTCAAAGTCTCCATTTATTTGGGATATTGCAAGGTTTGAATCCCCACGCACCTCCAGGCGTTGAATGCCCATGGAGACTGCCATCCAAAGGCCATGCAACAGGGCTTCGTATCCGGCTGCGTTGTTGGAGTCTGTATACAATATTTGCAGTACGTACTGAACGGTATCTCCGGTTGGCGACGTCAGGACGACGCCAGCCCTAGACCAGCCAGCATTTTAGAACCGTCGAAGTGCATGATCCAATTGGAGTATGTGCCGTACTCTTTAGGGAGTTCGACCTCCGTCCATTCGGCGACAAAGTCAGCCAATACTTGCGACTTAATGGCTCATCGAGGTTTGTATGTTATGTCGAACGGGAGGAGCTCAATGGCCCATTTAGCAATCCGGCCCGTAGCGTCGTGGTTGTTTATAATATCATTATGTGGCACTTCCGAGGCTACTGTAATCAAACACTCTTGAAAGTAGTGCCGCAGCTTCTGGGATGCCATGAATACCGCATAGGCTATCTTTTGATAATGTGGGTATCGTGATTTGCATGGAGTGAGGACAGTACATACATAGTATACCGACTTTTGAAGAGGGAATTTATGTCCGTCAGCTTCTCGTTCGACGGCGAGCACTGCGCTTACAACTTGATGAGTTGCCGCAATGTACAACAACATTGGTTCGCCGATGTTTGGCGTGGCCAGGATTGGGTTGGTTGCCAAAATGGCCTTTATTTCTTCCAATCTGGCTGTGGCAGCGTCCGTGCACTCGAAGTGTTCGGTGCGTCGAAGGAGGCGATAAAGGGGTAAAGCCTTTTCTCCTAAGCGGGAGATAAAGCGGCTTAGAGCCGCCACGCATCCAGTTAACTTCTGGATTTGTTTGAGGTCTGTTGGGGTAGCCAACTGTGACAAAGCTCGGATTTTGGCCGGATTAGCTTCAATACCTCTACTGGAGACAATGAAACCCAGGAGCTTTCCGGCTGGTACGCCGAAAACGCATTTTCCCGGATTGAGCTTGATGTCGTATGTTTGGAGGTTGTCGAATGTGAGCCTCAAGTCGTCTATCAAAGAGTCGACATGTTTGGTTTTTACGACCACATCGTCTACGTATGCCTCTACTGTTTTGCCGATTTGTTTCTCCAGGCATGTCTGAATTATGCGCTGATATGTTGCGCCGACGTTTTTGAGCCCAAAAGGCATTGTGTTGAAACAGAAGGGACCGTATGGTGTGATGAATGCTGTTGCGGCTTGGTCGGACTCCGCCATCTTGATTTGGTGGTAACCGGAGTATGCGTCGAGGAAACACAATGACTCGTGTCCTGCGGTAGCATCAATAATTTGATCGATGCGGGGGAGGGGGAAGGGATCCTTTGGGCAAGCTTTATTGAGGTCCTTGAAATCGACAGAAAGGCGCCAGGATTTATCCTTCTTTGGTACCATCACCAGGTTTGCTAGCCAGTCTGGGTGTTTTATTTCTCTGATGAATCCGGCCTCCAATAACTTGGCTGTTCCTCTCCCATGGCCTGTATCTTAGGTTCAGAGAAACGCCGAAGAGCTTGCTTGACCAGCTTGAATCCCTTTAGGATATTGAGGCTATGCTCGGCCAGCCTGCGTGGGATTCCTGGCATGTCTGAGGGATGCCAGGCGAATATGCCCCAATTCTCGCGCAGGAACTCTCATAGTGCAGCGTCCACGGCGGGGTTTAACTGTGCCCCGATGGAGGCTGTTTTTGTAGGGTCCGTTGGGTGGACTTGGAATTTGACTATTTCATCCGCTGGTTTAAAAGAGGTGGACTTGGATCTCTTATCGAGTATCACGTCGTCCCTGTCCACTATGGAGCGTAGCGTGGTTAATTCCTCGGCCGAGAGGGCTTCGGATAATGCCTCGAGGGCCAGCGCGGCTGTTTTGTTTTTGGCGCGGAGTGCTGTGTCCGGATCACTAGCGAGGGTGATGATTCCGTTGGGCCCAGGCATTTTGAGCTTCATGTACCCATAATGGGGTACGACTTGGAAGATCGTGAACGCCTCACATCCTAAAAGGGCGTGGTATCCACTGCTGAACAGGGCCACTTGAAATGTAATTTCTTCGGACCTACAGTTCTCTGGCGTACTGAATACCACATCTAGTGTGATTTTCCCAGTGCATCGTGCCTCCCGACTGGGTATGATTCCCCTGAAGGTTGTGATACTTTGCTCAATGCGGTTCTAGTCTATTTCCATTTTTTGAAGAGTTTCCTCATAGATGAGGTTTAATCCGCTGCTGCCATCCATGAGTACTTTGGTGAGTCAAAAGCCATCCACAATTGGACTGAGGACTAGTGCGGCTGGTGCTTGGGCTGTTCGAAATTTAGGTTCGTCACTAGCATTGAAGTAATAGCCGTGTCACTCCAGGATTTATTGCTGCTACGTGGCAGATTTCGGCCATGCTGCGGAGTGTTCGCTTGCGCCTATTATTTGGCGCGAAGGTCTCAAAGACTGTTAACACCGTATTGTTATCCACGGGATGGTGCTCTGTGGCATTTGGGATAAGAAGATCCTCACCACTTTTGGCCACCTGCCGGAGTATCCAACATGCTCTAAGGCTGTGCGTTGGTATTATCCGCTGTACTGTGAATTTTGCAGGGTCCATTAAGCCATCCCTCCAGTACGGTTCCATGCCCTGTAGAGGGTTTTTGTTTCTTTGCAACTATCTCGGGTGTCTTATGATAGTGCACCCTTTTACTTCGGACTGGGTGTATATTCGGAGCCGGATTATCCCAAATTTTTGTTTCGGTTTTCCAGGCGCTTTCCATCGCACAGTACTTTCATACTATGGACGCCAAGTCAACGAAGCGTGATATGTCACGGCGACTTAAGGCATTAAGGATTCCCTTATCCGTGCAATTATTGTGGAAAAGTGAGATTGCATCTTCCTCGCGACAGTCCTTAACCTTGTTCATCACAAGGAAGAATTTGGCCCAATAATGATGTACTGTTTCATGGGGCTCTTGCCTGATGTGGGATAGATCGTTTATGTCTGGGTGGGTGGGAGGATTTGAGTCCGAACCCCTACCTGATCTGAGATCCAGGGGCCGCGGAGTTTCCAATCTTGGAAGTTCGGGTTCCGGAGTGCTGCCCGATAAGTTTGGCCCGCTGCCTGATTCTAGGTTCAGGGCTTGGGTGATGTCCTCCCGTAAGCGGGTTTCCAGCTCGGAGAGCTCAGGAATCCGGACATAGTTAGTCCTCAAAATAGAGGAAGAGCTGCCACATTGTTCCTCCACCACTGCAACATGATGGGTGACCGATGGAGAGTTGATCTCCCTTTGATCGGGTTTAAGCCCAATCCGATCATAGTCCATAGCGACTCCCAAGGCGGCGATGCGATCCAAGAGTTTGTTTAGGGAAGAGAGCTCCATTGGATCCATCTGCTCGGCGAATTCCGAGCCGACATGGAGGCTGTTTTTGATGACCCGAGAAGTCATCGTCGGTGCAGCGGCCGAACAGGCAGTCATGATGAAACTGCCTAGCCGGAGAGTTTGGCCAACAGCCAGAGCTCCCCTGGCGGTAACGTTGTTTTTAACAATGAGATGAGACATCCTTCCTTGCGGCGATGTCATAGAGGAACTCTCAATGAAAGCACCAATGTCGGTGTCAAAACCGGCGGATCTCGGGTAGGGGGTCCCGAACTGTGCGTCTAAGGCGGATGGTAACAGGAGGCAGGGAACATGATGTTTTACCCAGGTTCAGGCCCTCTTGATGGAGGTAAAACCCTACGTCCTGCTTGATTTATTCTTGATGATATGAGTATTACAAGACTTGATCTACCACGAGATCAGAGAGGCTAAACCCTAGAAGCTAGCCTATGGTATGATTGTATGTTGTCCTACGGACTAAAACCCTCCGGTTTATATAGACACCAGAGGGGGCTAGGGTTACACAAGGTCGGTTACAAAGGAGGAGATATGCATATCCGTATTGCCTAGCTTGCCTTCCACGCCAAGTAGAGTCCCATCCGGACACGAGACGAAGTCTTCAATCTTGTATCTTCATAGTCCAACAGTCCGGCCAAAGGATATAGTCCGGCTGTCCGGAGACCCCCTAATCCAGGAGTCCCTCAGGGCCCGAACCTGGGTAAAACATCGTGTCCCCTGCCTCCTATTACCATCCGCCCTAGATGCACAGTTCAGGACCCCCTACCCAAGATCCGCTGGTTTTGACACCGACAGGGGGCACAACCCACCAGGGCGCGCTTGGGCCCCCAGGTGCGCCCAGGTGGGTTTTGCCCACCTCGGTGGCCTCCCGCACCGCTTCTTTACTCTATAAATACCCCAATATTCCAGAAACCCTAGGGGAGTCAATGAAAATCAATTCCAGCCGCCGCAGAGTCCAGAGCCACCAGAGCCAATCTAGATACCATCACGGAGGGGTTCACCACTTCCATTGGTGCCTCTCCGATGATGCATGAGTAGTTCTTTGTAGACCTTCGGGTCCATAGTTAGTAGCTAGATGGCTTCCTCTCTCTAGTTTTATTCTCAATACAATGGTCTCTTGGAGATTCATATGATGTAACTCTTTTGCGGTGTGTTTGTTGGGATCCGATGAACTTTGAGTTTATGATTAGATGTATCTCTTTTTATCCATGGAAGTTATTTGAGTTTCTTTGATCTCTTATATGCATGATTGCTTATAGCCTCGTATTTCTTCTCCGATATTTGGTTTTTGTTTGGCCAACTTGATCTATTTATCTTGCAATGGGAAGAGGTGCTTTCTAGTGGGTTCGATCTTACGGTGCTTGATCCCAGTGACAGAAGGGGAACCGACACGTATGTATCGTTGGTACTAAGGATAAAACGATGGGGTCTATTTCTACATAAATAGATCTTGTCTACATCATGTCATCGTTCTTATTGCATTACTCTGTTTCTCCATGAACTTAATACACTAGATGCATGCTAGATAGCGGTCGATGTGTGCAGTAATAGTAGTAGATGCAGGCAGGAGTCGGTCTAGTAATCTTGGATGTGATGCCTATGTAATGATCATTGCCTAGATATCGTCATGGTTATTTGAAGTTCTAGCAATTGCCCAATAGTAATTCGTTTACCCACCATTTGCTATTTTTCTCAAGAGAAGCCACTAGTGAAATCTATGGCCCCGGGTCTCTTTCTCATATTATTTGCCTTTGCGATCTATTTTCCTTTGCTTTTATTTTCAGATCTATTAAACCAAAAATACCTTGCTGCAATTTGTTCTTATTTATTTTATTTGGCGTTCAAGCTATCAATATACTACAATTTATTCACGTTTGTTTGTCAACTTCTGGCGCCGTTACCCGAAAGGGATTGACAACCCCTTTAATACGTCAGGTTGCGAGTATTTGTTATTTGTGTGTAGGTGCCATTTACGTGTTGTTGCTTGGTTCTCCTACTGGTTCGATAACCTTGGTTTCATCACTGAGGGAAATACCTACCATCGCTGTGCTCCATCATCCCTTCCTCTATTGGGAAATACCGACGTAGCTTCAAGCCGCAATCAACGGCTTTGCAACAAGCTCTCTGGACCTTGCAGCTATCTCGAAATTCACACAGGCATCGAGTGCAACATATTTTATCCGCTCGTACATCAAGGGATAATTCTCCCATCTAGAAGACCTTAATGCGAGCGTCTCGTCTCCCTTCTGAAGATTGTTTCCGAGCACAAAATTTGCTACGTCGAATAGGGGTGGTGTCGGTTTATCACAATCTTCTACAAGAATTTTTATTTTTGGTTTGTACGCTAGTGATGCTTTTCAAATCAAGGTTGTACCGCTCCAACTTCTGTTTGTCCCCTGCAATGGCTTCCCCACAAAAGTATATGTCCTCCCAAGATAGGAAATCATGGAGCTCACTTGGTATGGAGGACGCGTGTATGATGTGGTACACCAGAACATCATCTTGGAGGCATAGCTGAAGGACGGCGGCGTGTTGGATCTTCCCAGTGGCACGCTCTGTGTACTCTACGTCGAGACCGTTGACCTTCATCTCCACCTTTTGGAGGGAGTTGGATACATTTTTGATCCACTTCCGAACAACCCTTGCATGGTCGGTGACGGTGGCAACTATGCTCAACGAGCCTTCGATGAGGACATGTTGGACGATAAAAACTTGCATCTCGATCTCTTTCACCATTTGGAACCGTTGGACCGGAGGGCTATGGTTTGGAGAATTAGGATTAGATGGATAGTCTAACTGAAGAAGATGATTATTTAAAGGGTCATCAGAATTACTCCAAGAGTATGTGAAGAGGTTAAAACAATGTGAATGCAGTGTGGTTTGGATTCAAATGAAGATGAAGGAGAGGTGAAGAAGCCGAGGAAAATCGGTTCCTGATGGAGAAGTAAATGGGAGAAGTGGCCTGCAGGCAGTTGATTAGATGGTTAGGTAGACTAAATGAAAAGGCTATGTGGGTAGACTGAGGAGTGGTACATGTCCGTGTACGTGCCCATCCTTCTAGCGCTACGTGTGCCACTAGCTAGTTGATGTCACTCTTTCGAATCACCATGGCGAGATATTTTATGATTCTTTTTTATTTCTGCACCCCTCCTGACAGGTGGGACCTATGCAAACGGATATAAAAAATGTGTTGTAGCTGGTTCAGATGGATATTGGTGCGTGCGTGGAAGACACACCATTCTATGGTTAAGGAATATGCGGTTATCCTCAAAAAATAAAAAAGCCTTCTTCGCGCTTCTGCATGCACGAGAATTTGGTTCATCTCGCAATATGGATGATACCTGCAGGATGAAGTGAACCCAGAGGCATGCTAGCACGGGAAACTTATTTCCGCTATACAGTACTACTCATGTTCCTACTACTCCTACTACTAGTAGTAGTACAACTGTGGTACCCTTGATGGTGAAAATATTATTCATCCAGTCCTCACAGTGAAATGACAAGACCCTGCGCCCGAGGTGACACTAGTCCAGGCGGCATGTTCAGGTTACCAAAGTCGGCCTCACCTTGTGCATTGTGCAGTCACTGTCACCACCGTTGTATAGCATGCCTCGCCTCGTTTCCCTCTCCCCTAGCACCACTCCATCTCCATCTCCGTCTCGCCCGAGATCCTGAGGTCACTCTTCAGCATCTCACTATGCCCCCGTGTGCCCTCGCCTCGCTCGCCCCCCCCAGTACCACTGTTCCCTCTCTAGCCGCTCCAGCACCGAGAGCCTTCTCCCCCGTAAATCAAGCCCCCCAAAAGCCCACCTTCCAAACTCCACCATGGCCGAACGCAAACCATGCAGCATCCATATGAGCCCCGATTGGAGCAATCTCCCAAGTGACATCCTCAACCTCCGTTGTTCGTCTATGGTATGTTAAGCGCCCTGCGGCTGGCTGCATGCTCGAAGGACATGCACACGACCATCGTTGAAGCGAGGCCTAAGCTTTTCAAGGCACCCTACTTGCTGCTATCTGGTCTTGCGAGATTTGCTCACCATGATACGGAGGCATACATGATGCCCCTTGACTTCAATCCGACCTCCATTAGCCGAGCCTTCTTTGCAGGTATGTAGTGGGTCGCCATACATCATTTCCCTCAACTTCGATCCAATCACCATCGCCCGAAACTGTAACATCCCAATTTTCAATTTGGATCTTATACATAGGTCATCAAATGCATATCATATTTTATTTGCATTTTGGTTGTGATCCTAGAAATCTTAAGCAACTCAAGGACCCAAGGAGAGAGTTGGAGGTTTCATTTATTTTCATATTTGAATTTTCTCAAATTTCAAATTTGAAAGGAATCAATTTGATTTTAATATTTTTCTCTCTAATTATTTCCAATAAAAATAAATGAGATAAGATAAAATGACTTCTTCAAAAGAGAGGAATATTGGAGGAGAAATTTTAAAATCAAATTATTATACTATTTGTATTTTTATTTGAATTGGAAAAAAATATGCATTTTTGAAAATTGCATTTTTAGGCCAGAAAAATGTTCACCTTGTCCTAAAAATTAGGTTTGGACGGTGAAAATAATTTCTGGTATTTTTAGAATTTTTTTAATATATTTTTAGGAATTTTCTCTTGGGAGAAATTTATTTTAAAAAAAAGTTTCGGACCGATCGGCCCGACGGCCTAGCCGGCCCAGCAGGCCGCCGCCGCCTTCCCTGTGCAGGAACAGCCCAGCCGCTGCCGGCCGTGTCCGAGGCGGACATGCCTCCCGAGGCCGTCGCCCCCTCGCCCAAGCCACCCCGCCGCCGCCTCGCCCCTCTTTATAAGGAGCCCCCCGGCCCCTCTCCTCACCACCGCCGCCGCTGCAGCCGCCTCCATCCGAGCCGCCGCCGCGCCGCACCCCGCACCGCCCAGCCGCGCCATACACCGCCGCACCCCGCAACTCGTGCCGCCCCACCTCGCCATCCGCCGGAGCCGCCGCATGCCCTTGACCGCCGCCGCCGTTTAACTGGTATAAAACCGTCGTGGTTCGCCGGTTCTTTTTTGGCTTTTTCGGTTCTTCGGTTTTAGATCAGTTTTATTTTAGGTTTCGCTAATTAGCGAACGTACTTTGTTTAGTTCGTTTTAACAAACAGATTCGTTCGTTAGCCTTTGTTAGCGGACATTCGTCCGGTAGATTTTTTTATTTTAATTTTCGGCCAGGGACCTATCCACGATTACTTTTATCACAGATTAGTCCCTGATCTTCAAACCCTCGCTACTTTTTGCTCGTTTATCGAAATCTAGTGAAACCAATGCCAAAATCTTCATCTTGTTCCCCTCTTTCCAGCTAATCAACTTGAACATGATTTTGATAATTTAAAATTTGGTTGCAAGCAGATTTGAATTTGAACTTCTTTTAATCGTAGTTTGAGTTTCGTAACTCCGACTCGATTGATTCTTTTTGCAAATCGAAGCTCTTCAGTTGAACTTTCAGTTTGGATATTTTCTCTTGAGTTTTACCCTTGCATCTTATGCTTGAGTGCTTATGTATGCTATTGTTTGTCTATGATAGAGTTTTCGGAGTGTGAAGCGTGCTACTATGAGTCACTAGGGTTTTCAGATCGCCAGGAAGGCAAGTAACACTTTGATCATATGCCTTATTACCTAGTTTTTATGCATTAGTTTCAATCCTCAAACATTGCTTGAGTAGGATCTGTTTAACATGTGGGTATTGGGAAGTAGTTGTTCAGGTAGTACCTATTGCCCTTTTATTCAAACCTTGGGAGTTACTACGTTATGCTTATTATACTTTGCTATGCTATGCTCGTAGACGTGGTTTCGTTTGAGTGATTCATGAAAAATGTGAGTATTATTATGAACTAAGGGATTACTTAAGGTGGCTACTTTAATACACATCCGGGTGGATTGGTTTGTGGGCACCTGGGGAAATCCAGTGTTGTCCAATGAAAATCCCGGGGTATCCATGTGATTTTTCCTATGGTTCGCCACCCAGGCTCAAAGGGATCATTATGTTATTCATGCTGGAAACTTCCGTGTGCAGCCACAAGCCATTATGGGCTCTGGCATAGTTGAGTAAGTTATGGGAAACCTTTCCATGATGGGCTAGTAGATGTATGGAATTGTAGGTCTACCGACCTATCTATCGGTTAAGGGAACCTCTTCAGAAAGACAGTGTCTCGGTTATCCATTTCTCAAACACCATGCAGTGCGAGAAATACAACGGAGGAGATCTAGTCTTGTGGGGAAACATGCGCAAACCTCTGCAGAGTGTATAAAACTAATCATGGTTAGCCATGTCCCCGGTTATGGACATCTTGAGTATATGGTGCTTGAAGTACTATGTTGATCTCTCACTTTACTTAATTAATCTGTGGGGTTATTGATTATTAATTGGGATTGAGATGGGGTTACCATTCTCAATGTTTTCAACAAACTTTGTAGTTAAATAAAATATATTCCTTTGTTGTAGGAAAAAACTGGCTTTTCGCAAAATGTCAACCGTAGAGCCTCCACCAGCCGTATATGCATATAGGTATAGCTGTTACTTGTTCATTGCTCTATAGTGTTATCTTGCCAGCATATTCCATGTGCTGACGTACACAGGCTACAACGTATTATGTTGCAGAATTTTCAGACGAAGAGTAAGGTGCGCTAGATCATTGTCATGCACTCAGCTATGCCGTTGGAGTTGATGGACTCATTTACTCTCGAAGCTTCCGCAGTTATCTTATTTAGGCCTTCAGCCATATTATTGTAATAAGTACTCTCTTTGAAACATTCAATGTAATAAGTGTGTGATTGCACTCTATTATAAATCCTCGAGTACTGTGTGTGTCAGCATTACCGATCCAGGGATGACACTTATACACAGAGATTTGACCATTTGAGGTCGGATCGCTACAGGATGGTATCAGAGCACACGTTGATTGTAGGACGCGACCACTAAGATAAGCCATAGGACCCTCTTCTATACTCATTTTTGACTCTTCTCCATTTTCTACTCTACAGATGGTGGACCCAAGGAACAAGTTTGCTCAACCGGATGAAGACACACCTTTTGGAAGACACTTGAAGGAAGCCACTAGATACCTGAATATTGGGATACCAAGTTACACCGGGACCTACACCGCCACTTTACTAGAAGAGGAGCGCTGGATGATTCGATTACATGTTCCAGGAAGGACCTTGACACCAGTTACTGAGCCCATAGAGTTTTCCTTTGATGCACCAACCTGGAGTCTAGGAAAGAGCATGGCAGCCCACATCGCCATGGGACGTATCGGCGAACTTTATCACAAGGATCTTAAGGACACCATCTACCAGATATGTGGACGCCGAGATGAGCAATGGGAGATGACACCAGGAAGGACAAATCAATTGCAACCTACATCCAGGAGTTAAACTAGCACATTCATCGTCAGGAGAACCAGATGTGTGCCAACATGATAGACCTGAAGAAGGTGATGACCACGAACATGGAGCTAGAAGAGGAACTCAAGTCTACATGTGATGGATATGAAGAGGAAATTGCAGTGTTACTGGAGAAGAATGAAGACCTGAAGAAGAAGCTAGGAATATTCATGGGAGATCCCAAACCAGAGGAGGACAACCACCCCGAAGACTACATCATCATCGACGACACCGACTCCGACCCCGATAGCGACGATGATTATGAAGACGAAGCTGGAGCAGATATCATGGAGTCTTCTTCCGATCAAAATTTCTAATTGGCCACCAAAATTATCAGTAGTATTTTCCCCATGTATATAGTAGTAGTCCGAGTATTTTGTAATGGTAGCTTAGATCGATTGTATGCCCTTGTTTGAAATTGAGTGGTGTGATAATGAATGTGTTTGTCTCATGTCCATATGGGTAGTGATTTCTCCTTAGATCTCACTCTATTCTATTCTCCCCCCTCTAAACCAATGAGATGCCTCCGAGACGTGACCCCGGATTTGTCTTCCCACCGGAGCTCACCCAGTTGATCCAACAGCAGAATGCCTTGATGCAGTTGCTAGTCCAGAACCAAGGCAACAACAACAACAACATCATCATCAACAACAACAACAACCCACCACCACCACCTCCAGTTGACAACTTAGCCCGTTTTCTGAGGTTGAATCCGCTGGTGTTTTCCAGTAGCACTGAGCCGATTGTTGCTGGTGACTGGCTCCACAGGATTGGAAGGGAGCTGACCACCGCAGGTTGCACAAATGCTGAGAAGGTGCGCTTTGCCGCACATCAATTGGATGGACCCGCGGCCTCATGGTGGGAGAATTACACAGCCACTTTTCCCATAGCCAATGTCACATGGGATCAGTTTCAGCAAGCTTTCCACACTGCACATGTCTCAACTGGAGCTATGAGTATGAAGAAGCATGAGTTTTGCAACTTACGACAGGGAAATCGTACTGTGGGGCAGTACGTGGATGAGTTAGTAAGTTAGCTCGCTATGCCCCAGATGATGTGGCCACAAATGCCGCGAAGCAGGAGAACTTTATGGAAGGGCTGAATGATGAGCTGAGTATGCAGTTGATGGTGGAAACATTCACTAACTACCAGGAGTTGGTAGACAGGGCCCTTATGATTGAAGGCGAGCAGCAGCAGATAGAGAGCCACAAACGGAAGTATGGACAGGGGAAGTATAATTCTGGAGCTTAGCAGAAGCCTCTCTTTACCCCTAACTCGGGAGGTTACACCCATAACCATGGAGGCCATACTCATAATGGAGGAAGCACACATAGCCATAGTGGCCCTAAGAATGGGAATGGGAATGGGAATGGAGGAAGCAATAGCCAGAACAGTTCCAACCCAGCCACACCCACTAAGAAGGACCTGAGTCATGTCACCTGTTATAAGTGCGGGAAGACTAGACACTACACCAAAGATTGTTCTGAGTTGAAGAACGGCAATGGAAATGGAAACTCTGGGAAGAATCGCAACCCCTTCACCAGAGGTCAGGTGAACCATAGCAACATGGAGGAAGTTGAATTGCAGCTGGATGCAGTAATTGGTAAGTTTTTGATTAAGTCATTTACTGCAATTGTTCTTTTCAACACTGATGCATCGCATTCATCCATATCGAGGGGATTTGTGGATAAGTATAAGTTGCCCACCAAAGTTCTTAAGACACCTATGTTAGTAATCTCACCTCCACTACAAGAAATATGTCAACTTATGACCTTTGTCAGTGACCCTGGAAGAATTGGTCATAAATCTATGACCATTTTAGACCAATTGGTCAAAAGCTGTTCGGGGGGCTCCAAACCCTAAACCATTGCGACCATTTTGGTCAGAAAGGTCGTAATTTCCTTACACGAAATGGTCATAAAGCAGATAGCACTAGTCCGCTGCCTTATTTCTAGCTGATCATGACCAATATAGATGGTCATAACCTTGTCAATTGTGGTGGATTGGTATGACTTGGCGCCACCTCATCAGTTTTGCCTATGTGTCATGTCCATGTGTCAGTTTTTGCCCTAGGTTGTGAAGCAACCTATATTTCTGTCATTCCTAAAATTCCCAAAAAAATCTCATAAATTTTTTGGGTCCTATCTTCGTCAAATATGTAAAAATACTTCCTTGCCTAGTTCAAAAATAATTCAACAATATTCACTTTCCTATTCTGTTCACAACATCACTTTATGAAGGAAGTGCTATTTATATATTCTTGATTGCCCTCGGAATTCTTGGGCACTCTTTCCTATCCAAATCATTGCCGCATGACAAAATTCAGCTCCATTTGCCTGGCAAATCTTGCTCGGCAAATTTCCAAAGTTTTTGTCCACCTAGAAGCATTGTGAAGGAAGTACCTTTTTTATATATCCAAATGACATGAAATTTATACAGTTCCTTCATATGCCCAAATTATCACCCTCCTCCAAATTGTAGCTCAGGCAAATTAACTATGTGAGCCCAGGTTCAATTTATATTTTATGGCCAGATTGGCTCGTTGCAAAGCAAGTGTTATCTAGACCCATCCTATTAACCTCAAACTCTTTGGGAACTCTTCCATACCCAAATCATTGCCACATGATAATATTCAGCTCCATTTTCCTAGTAAATATTTCTCAGGAAATTTCCAAAGTTTCTACCTCGAGAGAAGCTTTGTGAAGTAAGTACTATCTAGGCTTACCCAAATGATCTGAAAATCTACCAAGGCATAACCATACCTATGTAACTTACCAACACCAAATTTGAGCTCATTTCATTCATCCAATTTCTCTCACTAGTTTTCCCAAGTTTTTGTCCATAGAAGAGCATTGTGAAGGAAGTACCACTTTGGCATGTCCAAATGGTATCAATTTTCTACGGTGCTTTCCTATGCCCAAATAACCATCCTCCACCAAATTTCAGCTCAATCCATTCATTATTTTGAGCCCAGCTTCAACATTCATATTTCTGTCCAGTGTGGTACTTTGCAAAGCAAGTACCACCTAGGATCCTCCTTTTGATCTGAAAATTTGCGAAGACATTCTTCTTAGTAGATGATCATCCTCAGCAAAAACTCACGCCCATTGGCCATGTGCATTTCTCGTACTGCCAATCAAACACTTGGCTGCTAATTCATCTTTGAGCATAGGTCGGTCTCCTCGTGAGATTCTTCTGTTGTAATTTTCTTCCTAGCACCTACCCGGAGAGTGCCCAACCCGCTAGACATGCCTAGGCCTCCCAGAACGCATGTCAACGCCAAGGTCACGCGGTGACCACGCGGCGGGCATGCGAGTTTACGCGCTTTGGAGTTGGGGCCATGGGCCACATCCAAACCTCGACGTATCGCCACCAAACCATGTATTTATGATTAAATAGATACTTATGTAACTAGAAATTATTTTTGGAAAAAATAAAGAGCAAACAATAAGGTAGATGCAGTTCAAAATTGACCCGCTTCCTACTGAATCGGCAGAAATTTGTCTTTTTCACAAGTGATGGATCAAAACTTTTGACACCAAATTTGTCAATTATGCATTAAACATGGCCTAATATTTTATAAAAATGATTTTGTCCAATTTTGCAACAAATATATGCTAGGTCCTTCACAAAAGAACTCAATTCGGGCACTCGGAAAATGGAAAATGAATTTTCCGTGCAAAGAAAATAAAAAGTCCCTTAGGCAACATTGTTTGCCATTCCAATATGCAGCCTTGTGCATAATATGAGATCATTTGAACAAACTATGCCATGAATGTGGCCATAAGATTGATCATTTGGCTTGAAAGCCATGAATCTTCACGCATGATAGCTCATTTCTGAGAACACTTTTTTAAAATAATTGCCATATTACAAGTTTATTATTTTTCCTGAAAACTTGGTCACATATAATGACACAATGCGAAGGTTTTCCAAATTTTTGATTTTTTTTAATTTTTTATGCCCATTTCAAAATGCGGTCAAAACGGCGGGTTTGACCGTTCCTAGCTAGTGGTTGAATCTTGGAAAACTTTTGATGTTTCCCTGATTAAATAGATACTTATGTATCTAGAAATGATTTTTTTGAAAAAATAAAGAGCAAACTATGAGGCAGCTGCAGTTCAAATTTGACCCGCTTCCAGCTGAATCGGCGGGAATTTGTCTTTTTCACCAGAGGTGGATCAAGGCATTTAACACCCAACCATTTGGTCAATTGTGAATCAGATATGGCCTAGTATTTTATAAAATTGATTTGGTCCAATTTTGCAACAAATATACTGTAGGTCCTTCACAAAAAGAACTCAATTCGGGCACCCGAAAAATGGAAAATGAGTTTTCCGTGTAAAGAAAATAAAAAGTCCCTTAGGCAAGATTGTTTGCCATTCCAATATGCACCCTTGTGCACAATATGAGATCATTTGAACAAACTATGCCATGAGTGTGGCCATAAGATTGATCATTTGGCTTGAAAGTCATGAATCTTCATGCGTGATAGCTCATTTCTGAGAACACTTTTTTAAAATAATTGCCGTATTACAAGTTTGTTATTTTTCCTGGGAACTTGGCCACATATGATGACACAATGCGAAGGTTTCCCAATTTTTTGATTTTTTTTTGAATTTTTTATGCCCGATTCAGAATGCAGTCAAAACGGCGGGAATGACCATTCCTAGCTAGTTGTTGAATCTTGAATTTCTTTTGTGCTTCTCTGATTAAATAGGTACTTATGTACCTAGAAATGATTTTTGGGAAAAATAAAGAGCAAACTATGAGGCAGCTGCAGTTCAAATTTGACCCGCTTCCAGCTGAATCGGTGGAAATTTGTCTTTTTCACCAGAGGTGGATCAAAACTTGTGACACCCAACCATTTGGTCAATTGTGCATAAAATATGGCCTAGTATTTTACAAAAATGATTTGGTCCAAATTTGCAACAATTATTTGGTAGGTTATTCCCAAAAAAACTCATTTTGGGCACTCGAAAAATGGAAAATGATTTTTTCGTCCAAAGAAAACGAAAACAGGCAACATTGTGTGCCATTCCAATATGCACCCTTGTGCACAATACGAAATCATTTGAACAAATTTTCGTTCAAATTTTCCCCGCTTCCTACTGAATGGACAAAATTTGTTTTTTTATAAGAGGTGGATCAAAAGCCTTTGACATGTAACTATTTGGTCAATTTTACATAAAATGTGGTCTAATATTTTTGAAAGATGGAGTTGTGCTATTTTGGAACAAATATTTGGTAGCTTCTTCACAAAAAAAAATCTTTTTATGCACTCAAAAATTGGAAAATCATCTTTTTGTGCAAAGAAAATAAAAGCCGTCGAACTATGGCATCGTTTGCCATTCTAAGATGCACACTTATGAAAAAAACGAGATCATTTTGACAAACTATGTCGTTGTTATGTTTATTTTTTTTAAGTTTTGGGTCCAAAATTTTGAGATTCAAGTGCGAGATAGCCGGCCAATGAGACGCGTGGGACAACTTTCACGCGGATCACCAAATTGGACACAATCTGAGCCATCCATCACGCATCCATCCAACGGTGGAGCTTCTCCCGAGAGTCAAAAACCCTAACCCACCCACCCACCCTCCCCTCGATCCCCCAGATCCCCACCCGCCGCCACCCCCACTCACTCACTCACTCCCCCTCCACTCGGTCCCCCAGATCCATCCTCTCCTCTCCCGCAACCCCAAAACCGGCCCCGCCGCCGATCTCCACTCCCGCAAACCCATCCCCATACCCGCCGGCGACCTCCTCCCCCACTCCTCGACTGCCCTGGCGACATCCTCTACTTCATACCCGCCGGCGACCTCTCACCTCCGCCTTCCACTCCACCCTCTACTTCTCTCCATGCCGAAACCCTAGATCAACGCAATGGCCACCTCTCTCTAGCATCCCCTCCCTCTCTCCCGTGGCGGCATTCACCACTTCAACACTGTCGGCGACCACAACCATGGCCTCAACCTTCCCTTCCCTCCCTGGTTGGAGATCCACTCAATTCCTCTCGCTCCCCCGATTCCTCTCCAATCTCGCCGCTGGCCGACTACCACCCCCACCGGCGACCTCCCTTCCTCCCGAGATGTACGGATGTGGCGAGAAAGATCGCCGGATCCCCGCCGCGCCGGACCGGTGAGATCCAGCTCCTTGCCGATCCCATGGCCTCCACGGTGGCGCGAGTCCTCCTCCTTGTTCCTGCTATCGCCTCCTCCCTTGCGGGGCGCACGGACGCCCTTCGGTCGATGGGCGTCGGCGACGAGGCAGGGGCCGGGGCCGCCGCGCATGGGGAGGACGCCGTGGACCTCAACCCCACTAGCTTGGGCGCCTTTGTCACGGCCTCGCGGGAGCAGTTCGCCATCGTCGAGTTCTTCGCCCACTGGTCAGTCGCTCCCCGGCTTGATTCGCGTCCTTTTTTTATTCCATATGCGGATTGCTTCGATTCGATTTGGTCTGAGATCAATCCTTTGCACGTACACGCTTGATCTAGGTTGCTCCATGAGACGACCGTGTTCTTCAGCGTGGACCACCTGCAGCGCCTCGCAAGGCAGGGCCAGTGGGACGACGCCATCAAGTACGTCATCCGCTTCGTGCCCAAGGTCGACGCGATGCTCGGCGAGGAGGGGAGGCTCCTCTTCAGCTTCATCAATCTGCACAAAACCATCCACTCCATCCCAACGCCCCCTCCGGCGCCGTCAGGCGCACCCGCTTGCTCTCGGCCTTGCACCGCAACGAGAAGCTCAGGTGACTCGTATTTTTTACAACCATGTTCCATTATTCTGAGGGGTTCTGCATGCAAGTACATCTGTACGTGTGAGCGTGTAGCATAGATAAAACTTCAGGTTTTGAACATCTCTTCCTCTAATACAGGGCCGCCATCGACTGGCAACTCGTGAGGAACAGGGCTGCGGAGATCGCCAAGACCCCCGAGTTCAATGACCTGCTGCGGTTGCCCAACTGCCAGGATAAGCCACACAACATTCTCCCTATCCGATCCTGCAGCAGGTATATATGCTCCTTCCTACTAGTAGTACTTAAATCTGAATCCCAGCGAGTATGCGATTGGTTTTCAGTTTTGCTGGACACATATGTGGATTCGGAACTGACTGGAACATGATGATTTTGTTAGCCCACTGAAGAATTACCCAACACCTCAATACTCTGCCACACTATGTTGAGTTTTTTTAATCATGTGCGAGTTAATTGATACTACAATAGTCTGTTTAGTCCTAGTTCTTTGCAGGACCTTGTTCTATTAGACTCAGCATAGAAGTATGCTATTCTTGCAGTGTTTATTCTGTCGAAAAATTGAAAACACTTTTCTTAATGCAATCTTTATATTTGACCATGAAAACACTTTGCTTGCTGTCAAAGATGGTGTGTATTGTACACACCCCTCTGTGATTTATGCACTTCACATGCATTTTCCCCATCACCCACAAACCGTAACATGCTAGTTGTATGTGCTACTGCAATTCTTGCACTTGATTTCAAATCGTTCTCTGCTCTGTGTGTGCACGTGTGTTAATGATGGATTGGCTGGTTAGATGATGCTACAACAACATATTCCTGAGATTCTCTTTGAGGAATACAAAATCAAGGTTTTAAAGACTGATGGCCAGCCTGTCTAATGTTTGTTTTCTTCTATACACTTGCTCCTTCCAGTAGGCATTGCAAGTGATGTGTTCAAGTGTAGTCCTCTAGTCACATTTTTTAACCAGTACCATATGATTGTAGCATACTTCTAGTTTTAGTCATTTAACATCTTAATTTAGCTAGAATGATGAAGTAGTTGCACTTGGAAGATGGTCTGAGCAAATGATGATTCATATGATTATTCTGGCATTGCTATGTTTGATCTGGTGGTGCCAAAAAAACTCATGCTTATGCTGAGCTTACTTTTAATATCATTTTATTCTGTGTGATGAGCTTAGTTTTTTACTGTAGCCACCTTCTTGTTTACTTTGTTGAATCCTGTCTTGTGTACTAATCATGAGCTACTAGCATTTGGCTTCTGTGTGCTAATTAAACCTGGTAAGTATGTATACTTCTTTGAGATACAAATTCCACATTGCATGTTTATGTGCTAATTAAACTTGATAAGTATGTATACTTCTTTGAGATACAAATTCCACATTGCATGTTTATGAGGTTCAATTTCTACAGATGTTGCCAAATGAATGTGTCAACATGTCTCTCCTTAGGGGTTGTTTTAAATCACAAATGATCTACTGTATCAATTTTTTGCTGTTCAAAGATTGAAATCTTGGTTCATTTTCAAAGATCAAAATGTTGTTGACCCTATTCTTCTATGCTTAAATGGTAAAAATGTCGCATTTTTCTTGTTCTAACCATTTTTTTGATAACTTGCAGATGCTGGCCTTCATTCATGTTTTGTCGTGAGGTCCAGGATGAACAAGTTGGGAGAAGCATTGGAGCTAGTTATACTATGATAGTTGTGTTACCTGATGTGAACATTTTTTATTGTAAACTTGATGTGAAGCATATTTTTCTATAATAATGTGTTACCAGGATGAACCATCCTTGCTGTGTTACCAGGATGAACAAGTTTGATTGTAATAATGTGCCAAGTTTGGCTCTTTCTGATTGTATTCGTGATGTGTACCATATTTTCCCTAATTAGTTGTGCTCTGTTTGAAGCATTTTGTTTTCCCTCTGTTCGGATTTAAATATTGTTATTTATTTACTGGAAAATTGAGATCTGAAGAATATAACAGTGACAACTGGGACCCACTTGTTAGAACCTGACAACTGGGTCCCATCTCACTAGTGGGCTCATCTTTTGGAAAAAATAAAATAAAAAAGGCCATGGCCTAGAAAATAAAAAGGCCGAATTCTTGGGACAGGCCCATGTAGCTAATAAAAGCACAGGAAAAACATATATAGAAAGGCCGAATTGTTGGGCTAGGCCCATGTAAAACGCTGAATTGGACCGGGCTGATTCTTATGCCACATCAGATTGACACATCGGATGCCTACGTGGCCTGGGGAGGCTGCTAGTGACCAAAACGCCACAGTAGACATATTTTGGTTGTAAACGTCTACGACCATTCTAGAAGAAAGGTCACTATAGTCAGTTTATGACCGCCAGCTTTTGACCTTATGTTTTTGGTCACAAAAAGGTCACAAATTGAAAACAGTGACCACTCAATGACCAATAGTGCTGGTCACAAGTTGACATATTTCTTGTAGTGCTCGAGCGGAGTATATGGCAAGCAAGGGATGTTTTCAGATGCCATTGGCCATAGGTAGGCATGTTTTCCCCTCAGACCTAATAGTTTTGAAGTCACAAGGATACGTATAACTCCTGAGAAAACATAGACTGTGCTAGTAAGTCAATTTTACTCACCGACCTGGAGGGAAAGAGGATCAAGTATGTATCTAGGCATGCGCCGAGGAGGACCCAAGTAAATTCCCTCTCAAGAGTTGTTCAGGAAGAAGTGCCTGTTGTGAAGGATTACCCAGATATATTTCCAGAGGAATTGCCAGGCATGCCACCAGATCGAGACGTAGAATTTTTAATAGAGTTGTTGCCAGGCACCGGACCAATATCGAAGAGACCATACCGGATGCCCGCTAATGATCTGGAGGAAATTAAGAAGCTTATTAAGGAGTGATAACCCACAAGTATAGGGGATCGCAACAGTTTTCGAGGGTAGAGTATTCAATCCAAATTTATTGATTCGACAAAAGGGGAGCCAAAGAATATTCTCAAGTACTAATAGTTGAGTTGTCAATTCAACCGCACTTGAAAGACTTAATATCTGTAGCAAAGTATTTAGTAGCAAAGTAATATGGAAGTAGCGGTAACGGTGGCAAAAGTATCAGTATTGGTTTTGTAGTGATTGTGACAGTGGCAACGGAAAAGTAACTAAGCAAAGATCAATATGTGAAAATCTCGTAGGCAATGGATCAATGATGGATAATTATGTCGGATGCGATTCCTCATGTGACAGTTATAACATAGGGTGACACAGAACAATCTCCAGATCATCAATGTTATGTAGGCATGTATTCCGAATATAGTCACACGTGCTTATGGAAAAGAACTTGCATGACATCTTTTGTCCTACCCTCCCGTGGCAGCGGTGTCCTATCGGAAACTAAGGGATATTAAGGCCTCCTTTTAATAGAGTACCAGAACAAAGCATTAACACTTAGTGAATATGTGAACTCCTCAAACTATAGTCATCACCGGTAATTGTCCCGATTATTGTCACTTCGGGGTTAACGGATCATAACACATAGTAGGTGACTATTGACTTGCAAAATAGGATCAAGAACTCACATATATTCATGGAAACATAATAGGTTCAGATATGAAATCATTGCACTCGAGCCCTAGTGACAAGCATTAAGCATAGCAAAGTCATAGCAACATCAATCTCAGAACATGACGGATACTAGGGATCAAACCCTAATAAAACTAACTCGATTACATGATAAATCTCATCCAACCCATCACCATCCAGAAAGCCTATGATGGAATTACTCACGCACGGCGGTGAGCATCATGAAATTGGTGATGGAGGAAGGTTGATGATGATGACGGTGACGGATTCCTCTCTTCGGAGCCCCGAACAGACTCTAGATGAGCCCTCCCGAGAGAGATTAGGGCTTGGCGGTGGCTCCGTATCGTAAAACATGATGAATCCTTCTCCCTGATTGTTTTCTCCCTGAACGCGAATATATAGATTTGGAGTTGAGGTCTGTGGAGCCTCAGGGGGGCCACGAGATAGGGGGCGCGCCTGGGCATGCCCCCACCCTTGTGGACAGGGTGTGGGCCCTTGATTATTTTGCCAGTATTTTTTATAAATTCCAAAAATATTCTCCATGAAGTTTCATGTCATTCTGAGAACTTTTATTTCTGCACAAAAATAACACCATGGAAATTCTGCTGAAAACAGCGTCAGTCCGGTTAGTTCCATTCAAATCATGCAAGTTAGAGTCCAAAACAAGGTCAAAAGTGTTTGGAAAAGTATATATGATGGAGACGTATCAACTCCTCCAAGCTTAAACCTTTGCTTGTCCTCAAGCAATTTAGTTGACAAACTGAAAGTGAGAAAGAAAAACTTTTACAAACTCTGTTTGATCTTGTTGTTGTAAATATGTAAAGCCAGCATTCAAGTTTTCAGCAAAGATTATGAACTAACCATATTCACAATAACGTTTAGGTCTCATTTTTACTCATATCAATGGCACAATCAACTAGCAAGCAATAATAGTAAATCTCGGATGACAACACTTTCTGAAAACAATCATAATCTGATATAACAAGATGGTATCTCGCTAGCCCTTTTGAGACCGCAAAACATAAATGCAACTCACCTATGAAGATCAAGGACTGACTAAACATTGTAATTCATGGTAAAATAGATCCAGTCACAGTCATACTCAATGTAAACTAATACTAATGCATGCAAATGACATCGATGCTCTCCAACTAGTGCTTTTTAATAAGAGGGTGATGACTCAACATACAAGTAAATAGATAGGCCCTTCGCAGAGGGAAGTAGGGATTTGTAGAGGTGCCAGAGCTCGATTTTGAAATAGAGATAAATAATATTTTGAGTGGTATACTTTCATTGTCAACATAACAACCGAGAGATCTCGATATCTTCCATGCTACACACATTACAGGCAGTTCCCAAACAGAATGGCAAAGTTTATATTCCCCCACCACCAACAAACATCAATCCATGGCTTGTCCGAAACAACGGGTGCCTCCAACTAACAACAATCCTGGGGGAGTTTTGTTCGCAATTATTTTAATTTAAGCATGGGACTGGGCATCCCGGTTACCAGCCATTTTCTCGTGAATGAGGAGCGGAGTCCACTCCTCTTGAGATTAACCCACCTAACATGGAAGATGTAGACAACCCTATTTGATACATGAGCTATTCGAGCATACAAAACAAAATTTCATTTGAATGTTTAGAGTTTGGCACATACAAATTTACTTGGAACGACAGGTAGGTACCGCATATAGGAAGGTATGGTGGACTCATATGGAATAACTTTTGGGGTTTATGGAAGTGGATGCACAAGCAGTATTCCCGCTTAGTACAAGTGAAGGCTAAAAAAGACTAGGAAGCGACCAGCTAGAGAGCGACAATAGTCATGAACATGCATTAAAATTAATCAACACTAAGTGCAAGCATGAGTAGGATATAATACACCATGAACATAAATATCGTGGAGGCTATGTTGATTTTGTTTCAACTGTCTACATGCGTGAACATGTGCAAGTCAAGCCACTCAAATCGTTCAAAGGAGGATACCACCCTATCATACCACATCACAACCATTTTAATAGCATGTTGGAACGCAAGGTAAACCATTATAAACTCCTAGCAAATTAATCATGGCATGAGCAACTATAATCTCTAATTGTCAGTGCAAACATGTTTCATTCATAATAGGCTGAATCGGGAATGATGGACTAATCATATTTACAAAAACAATATAGTCGAGTTCATACCAGCTTCGCTCATCTCAATCAGTCCATCATATATCATCATTATTGCCTTTCACTTGCACGACCGAACGATGTGGATAATAATAACAGTGCACATGCATTGGACTAAGATGGAATCTGCAAGCATTTAATACACAAGAGAAGACAAGGTAATATGGGCTCTTGGTTAGATCAACAATAATGCATATGAGAGACATTCAACATTTTCATCATGGTCTTCTCCTCTCGACCCCCAAAGAAAAGAAAAGAAACAAAACTATTTACACGGGAAAGCTCCCAACAAGCAAAAGAAGAACGAGGAATCTTTTTGGGTTTTCTTTTTAATTACTACTACTAGAAGCATGGAAAGTAAACTAGCTAAAAGCTACAACTAAGTTTTTTGGTTTTTCTTAAGGTTTTTCAAACACACAAGAAGAAGGCTTAAAAAGAAAATAAACTAGCATGGATATTACAATGGAAAAGTGTGAGCACCGACAACTGGCATGAGTGTGTGAACATGAATGTAATGTTGGTGAGAAATATGTACTCCCCCAAGATTAGGCTTTTGGCCTAAGTTGGTCTATGGCCATGGCTCAAAGCTGCCCTCTTTGGTGTACGGAGGACTGTCTTCTGGGTGCCACTGGTTGGCGATCTCCTCCGGATCCCACTGATAAACAGACTGCTGATAAGTGTTAAGGGGTGGCTCCGGCTCAGGCTCTGGAGCTGGTGCCCGGCTCCAGTATGCATGAACGGCCTCCGGCAAAACAAGGTACATGCCTGAAAATGTGTTAAACAAAGAGGGCACGGGCAAGGTAATAATCTCATAGTAGTTTTTTTTATCAAAAATCAATCTATACTTAAGCACCTTCTTCTTATCCTTAACAATAAAATCATGTGCTACCATACTCTTATAATCTAGAAAAATAGGGGGCAGCAACTTTTCCTCTTTCTCATAATGCCTAATAGGTATCCTAAAGTGTGCAGCAAGGTGTGAAGCAAAGATGCCTCCAAAGATGGGGCCCTTTGTACGGTTCAGATTTAATCGTTTAGCAACAATAGCGCCTAAACTGAAAGTGGTATCACGAAACAAAGCATGGCGCAAAATAACAATATCAGGGGCACTGAGGTTTCCGCTGTTCCCACGACCAATTAAGCATCTACTAGCAAATATTGCAAAGTAACGTAGAACAGGAAAATGTATGCTAGTAATTCTTGCATCGAAAACTTTCCTCATTTCCCCTACAACAATCGTATCAATAAACCCCTCCACATCATTACGACGTGGTTCCTCTATGCTGCCCTCAAAGGGTATCTTACAGACCCGACAAAAATCATAAAGTGACATCTCCTTAACCTCATCATATAAATGAAATTCCACTGAAGGTGGTGATTTCTTAGCATGAAAGTAAAAAAATTGCACAAAAATATTAGTGAGGAGGAGATATTGTTCGCACTGGTCGCGGAGGAATTCAATGAGGCCTGCATTCTCAGCCAAATAATAAAAGTCATCACAAATCATGGCTGCTCTCAAGAACTCATCACAAGGCCACTCGTACGGCGGAACCTCCGCAGTGCGAGGGAGATTATATTTGGGCTTCTTATTCTCTTCACTTTGCTTATCCTTCGAGCTTCGGCTTGAAGAGCCCCTCAACAATCTCTTCATCATTTTCTTTCTCTGAAAAATTTCTTAAATTTTTAGTGACTCAAAATAAAAGTGAACCAAACTCAACAAGATTGATAGCAACTACTGCCACAAATGCCTAGAGGCCATATCATGCATTAAAACTACTTTTGACCACATAAATTTGACATGCAAGCTCAAGAACAGGGTCACCTAAGCAGCAAAAATTTGCATTAAATAAAGCACTAGAACAAAAACTAATTGGACCATTGGAGGAGTCACATACCGAAGAAAAATCCACCAAAGCAATTTTGTGAATGGAGCTTTGAGCAAGGAGATCGAAAATGGCAGCAAGATGAGCTAGAACTCGGGTTTGAGCAGGTGAATGATTTTTTCTGGAGGAAGACGAAGTGTGTGTGTGCAATAATAAGTGGAGGGGCCCATGTGGGGTCCACGAGGCAGGGGCGAGCCCCAGGGGGTGGGTGTGCCCTGGACCCTCGTGGCTAGGTGGTGGGCCCCCCTGGTGTGTTCTCAGTGCCAAATATTCCAAAATATTCTACAAAAAATCATCTAAAATTTTCAAGGCATTTGGAGAACTTTTTTCGGGGTATTTTTTATTGCAAGGATAATTCAGAAAACGGACAGAAAATACAATTTTGCTTTATTTAATCTAAATAACAGAAAGTAAAAGGAGGGTACAGAGAGTTGTGCTTTCTAACTTCATCCATCTCATGCTCATCAAAAGGAATCCACTAACAGGGTTGATCAAGTCTTGTTAACAAACTCTTTCTGAATAACATGAAACCGGAGAATTTTCGAATAACACTAAGTTACCTCAACGGGGATATGCATGTCCCCAACAAAAGGAATATCATATTTTTTCTTGACAGTAGGAAGAGGAAATTCAAAACCTCCAATAATAATCGTTGGAATTTTTCCAATAGAATTGATACTGTGGACTTGAGGTTTTTTCCTTAGAAAGTGTACCGTATGCTCATTACCATTAACATGAAAAGTGACATTGCCTTTGTTGCAATCAATAACAGCCCCTACAATATTCAAAAAGGGTCTACCAAGAATAATATACATACTATCGTCCTCGGGAATATCAAGAATAACAAAGTCTGTTAAAATAGCAATGTTTGCAACCACAACAAGCACATCCTCACAAATACCGACAGGTATAGCAGTTGATTTGTCAACCATTTGCAAAGATATTTCTGTAGGTGTCAACTTATTCAAATCAAGTCTACGATATAAAGAGAGAGGCATAACAGTAACACCGGCTCCAAGATCACATAAAGCAGCTTTAACATAGTTCCTTTTAATGGAGCATGGTATAGTTGGTACTCCTGGATCTCCAAGTTTCTTTGGTATTCCACCCTTAAAATTATATTTAGCAAGCATGGTGGAAATTTCATCTTCCGGCATCTTTCTTTTATTTGTAACAATATGTTTCATATACTTAGCATAAGGATTCATTTTAAGCATATCAGTCAAACGCATACGCAAAAAGATAGGTCTAATCATTTCAGCAAAGCACTCAAAATCCTCATCATCCTTTTTCTTGGATGGTTTAGGAGGAAAAGGCATGGGTTTCTGAACCCATGGTCTTCTTTCTTTACCATGCTTCCTAGCAACGAAGTCTCTCTTATCATGATGTTGATTCTTTGATTGTGGGTTATCAAGATCAACAGCAGGTTCAATCGCTACATCATTGCCATTGCTAGGTTGAGCATCAATATGAACATCATCAATAACATTATCACTAGGTTCATGTTCATTACCAGATTGTGTTTCAGCATTAGAAATAGAAATATCATTGGGATTCTCAGGTGTGTCAACAATAGGTTGTAACATCCCAAAATTCTAAATTTTGGAATGTTATATTAAATAAATTATTACGATTGTTTGTTTGATTGTTGTGTGATTGATTGTGTGAAATTGAGTGGAAATTGAAACTTTTGAGAGTTGCATGAGAGGGAATAAAAGGACTTCCCCAAAACTTTTCATCTTGCATTTTAATCTCCCTGAATTCAAATTCATTTCATTACAAAAACCCTAGGGTGAAGATAATATGACTTCTTCCATTTAAAGAAATGAAAAGGGCTTGGAAAATGATTTGAATTCCATTTGAGAATATTTCAAATCAGAAACTTTATGCCACTCAAGGATTTTCATGAGAGAAGATAACAGGACTTCTTCAAAATATATGAAATAGAGTGGAGAGTGATGAGGAGCACTTTTGAATTTCATTTGGTTCACTTTTGGAAAGTTTTCCGTTTTGAGTTTCAAAAACATTTCCATTCATTCAAATAAAATAAAGAGAGAAGGAAATATGACTCCTTCAATTATCAGAAAGAAAATGGAAATGGATTATGAAACCAATAGAGGTTATCTTAATATAATATTTTGAAATCATTTGCCTCTCATGATTTATTTCATTTTGGAGTTTTCTTGAATGTTCAAATATTATTTTCCACTCAAGAAAAATAAAGGAGAGGGGATAAGATGACTTCCTCAAAATACAAAAGAGATGTGAATTTCATTTGAATATTAGTTGGAGTTTTCAGAACTTATTTGGTATTTATTCGATTTGCAAAAAGTGCATTAAATGCATTAGGAAAATATTTTGAAATTCTTCTATGCTTGAATAAATGTTCATTGTGCTCTAGATATTCCAAGGTAATTTTAGAAATTATCGTGGTATTTTTAGGATTCTGTTTGGTTATGTTTTGGCCTCGGAAAGCTTTTTGTAAAAAACACGCACACACACCCGCGCGCAGGCCCAGCCACCGCTGGCCAGAGCCGGCCCATAGCCACAGCAAGCCACGCCAGGCCAGGAGCACCGCGGCCTGTTCCTAGCGCCCGGAGGCCACCGCCTCACATGCAGCGCCCGCTGCCAGATGGGGCCCGCCCCAGGTCACCCCCAACCTCCCGCTTGCTCCGCTCGGATAGAGCTTGCGAGCTCACCGCCCGCAATAGCCGCCAGCCTTGCGCTCGGATAATGCATATCCGTAGCCCCGAGCACCCCTCTCCGCGCCTATATAAACCCAGAGACCCCTCTCTCCATTCTGCCACTCCGCATCAACCCACGCCACTCATAGACGACGTACTTCCGCTTTGGATCTTGCCGGAGCCGGAGGACCTCACCGTCGTTTTTGTCGCTCGTAGACCACCCCGGCCTCCACTCTCTCTGTCAATATCATTCTCTCGATCTACCGCATCTCGTTGACATTCTCCTTTTGCCCTAGGTTCGCCGGAGACGCCGTGCAGACGACCTGCGTCCTCACCGGAGCACGGGGCCGCCGCCCGCTCCGCCCGTCTAGGCCACCCTGACGTGCGCCATCACCACCACCGAACCGCCCACGTCGTGCCCGTCCCGTTCGTCTCCTCCCCTGCCGCCGACGAGCAGCGTCGCCACCGCCCATCCGCAACCTGACGCCAACGCCGCCGCCCCCCTGTTCATCATCGTCGCTCGCTGTAAGCTGAGCTGCTCGCCCACCTCGTTCGTTTTCATTTTTTGTGTTGTTAGTATTAGATCGGTTAACCTTGGCTGTAGTTAAACCGAACGGTTTTTATTTAAACCGAAGTCAGTTTTTCTTGTAGTTAGCCGTCGCCTCTGTTTTGCTTATTTAGTGGCCGTTCGCTATTTAGCCTAAGCCGCGAACGCTGCTCAGCCACCCGGAAGCCGCCACGTGGCCAGGGACCTGGTCGCGAATAAAATTTTCACAGTCTAGTCCCTGAGTTTTCAGTTTAGCCCCTAAATTTCGAATGGTTGTATCTTTTTAACTGTAAGTCCAAATTCAACGAAACCAGCGGCAAAATGTTCGTCTTGAATAGATTTATCCAGAGAACCAACTTCGAAAACTTTTGGCCAATTTAAAATTTGAATTTATTTAGGTTTGAATTCAAACTTCAACTGGCCATATCTCCTAAACCGTGACTCCGATTGATGTGATTCTTTTTGCACCATGTCACCGTAGCCAAACCCTACCACTTGGACCATTGTCACACATTTTCCACACAAATATGGTCTGTCTATGATAGTATTATTACTATGCTTTATATGCATAATAGATCACATCATAGTTTTGCACCCTGTGCCACTTAGTGTTTTGCATCTAGAATTTTGCATGCAATTAAAGTGTGTTGGATTTTCATTTGGGTTTTATCGAACTTTTTGTTGCATATTATTTTGAATCTCTATAGTGATTGCTTATGTATGTTATTTTACTTTGATGATAGATTGTCCGGAGTGCGAAGCCGAGTAGTATTGATCTATAGAATTCAACTATCAGTATCAAGGCAAGTTCGCATTTGACCATACTTTTAATTACCTATGTTTTTTTATCCTCACTTAGTCCGTTGTAGTAGGAATGCATGGTAGGAAAATTTATGCAGGGTGGCTATGTTTTTACCTAGCAGTTCATTGAGGTAGGTTTGAACCATATACCTTTGTCACCACCGCCTAAGTTTAATTTTGCCTTGCCAATGTAGACGTGGATTGGGAAGTGTTCATTGTGAGAGATGAGTGACAAAGTAGTAAGTAGGACCAAGATAACTTAATGAACTACCTGGGCGGAGGTTTGGTTTGAATGGTGACGAAGTACAGTGGGAGCATGCATGGGAAATCCATGGTGGTGCACCACTAGTGGTCTGTCCGCCCAGGCTCAAAGGGATCTAACGTATTTTCCTGTCTAGAAGCTTACGTCTGCAGCCACAAGCCAATATGGGCTCTGTCTTAGTTGAGTAGATAGTGTGACCTCTTCTGGGATAGGCTAGCAGATGTAGAATGAGTAGGTGTATCGGCGTATCCGTGGGTTAAGGGGAAATACTTTCGAAAGACTATGTCTCGGTCATCCTGTTCTCAAACACCAGGCACTGCGAGAACTTCAAGGGAGGCAATCGAGTCTTGTGGGGAAAAGTGCACAAACCTCTGTAGAGTGTTAAAACCTAATCCATTAGTCGTGTCCCTGGTTACAGACAACTTGAGCATCTAGTAGTGGAAATGCTGGGAGATCTCATCACTCTTAATTAAACAGTTGGGTTTTAAATGAAACTTTGGGAATGGATTGAGTTGGGTTTACCAACTCATACTATGCAATACAATAGTGGTAGAATAATATCTTTTATTCTAGGAAAAAACTAGCTTTATGCAAAAACTAAACTTAGAGCTTTCCACCATCCAAATTGCATGTACAAATAGGTTCATTATTCTTATGATGTGACTTGCCAATACATTCAATGTACTGACCTACAGGGCTGCAACGTCTTATGTTGTAGGAATTTTCTATGACGAGTAAGAGTTACGTTGTAGGGTTATGGTCTACACTCAACTTGTTGTTGGCACTGATGGGACTCCACACCCGTTCGATTGTTTCCGCTGAGATTTATGAGGTATATATCAGTTTTACATTATTTAAACATGTGATTGCACTTTGATATATACATTGATGTACTGTGTGTGCCAGCATAACGATCCAGGGATGGCACGGATACATAGAGGCTTAACCGTTTGAGGTCGGGTCGCTACGGAGATGGTATTAGAGCACATGTTGACTATAGGACGTGACCCTAGAAACTGGAAAACCCTTAGGAAAGGAATTCTCTAAAACTTTATTTTAAAAAAGATCCTTTACCTCTCTTCTTTTTTGAGCTTTATCAAATCTTTCCTTTTACCTCAAATAGTTAGACAATACCCCTTTTCCCTTCGACCACACAGAGGATCGACTGATGAGACCACTCCGAGAAGGGCAAGATATCGGACAACTGAGGACCACTTTAGAGTAAAAGAGGACTTCACCATACACTAGAAGAATTAAAGCTACAACAGTTAAAGAGTGGAAGAATTTGAAGACACTAAAGAATTCCAAGATTTATATGACCTTTAGAAGACCAAACCCTTGTTGTATACTCACGTTAGATGCGATGATTTGTGAGTTGTCATATTTGGTGTGTGTTTTCCAACAACAACAAATAAAACTTATTTTCAAAACTATATTGTTTGTATTGTGTGTACCTCTCTCTATCCCTCTTATCTCATCCCAAAACCCTTGGACCCAGTAGATGATGAATGAAGATGGACTTGTATTCTCTGGACCGATCACTTAGTTGTAGGAAGAGCTATGGACTCAAAACATGGAGAATCACTTCGAGAGTAATTTGGTTGCAAGGAAGTATGAGGTTCAATATGCTCTTCAGTACTTTAAAAAAGTGCTGCAGCCTGGTGGAAAATGCGTCAAGCCATACAAGGATGTAATGGAGCAAAAACTTGGGAGGAATTGAAGAAGACTCTGTTGGGATCCCGTCTTATCCGGAAGCACGGTAATAAACCGATGAAGGAACCTTGTTCCTGCAAGATATGCGAAGAAATAGGCCACACCCATGAAGAACACAAGGATGGATGCCCTCATTGTGAAGGAAATCACCCAGCGGAAGAATGCCCAACTAGGCAGGTTACTTGTTTCTTGTGCGAAGGAACTATGCACTACCCTGCCTAGTGTCATATTTACCCCAAGGTACAAGAAATTACCAAGCAACAAAAGGAAGCAATGAAAGAAGCCCTCGGGGAAAGTTTAAAAGAACCTGTGATGAAGGAAGATGTTGACGACCCTGATGGAGAAAGCCTAAATAGATTTTACTCCAATGCTTGCTATTCATGTGCAGAAGAAGGACATTTTTCATTATATTGCATGAAGCAAAGCCAAGAGTATCTGGGGGACTTCCCAACATAAGAAGTGGAGTTTGATCCATAGGAGATAGAAGAATTGATCGGAACAAAGAAGTCTAGGAAGAGAAAGAGCATGTATTCCCTTAACAACCCAGTTTCTACAGAAAAGGACATGAGTCATATCACTTGTTACAGGTGCAAGGATTTAGGTCATTATGCTAGAAAGTGCCCAGCAAGGAAGCCAAGGACTCAAGGAGCCAAGATAACCACCAGGAAGCCCCTGGATTTGTCTGAGTCATTTGTTTACACTGCAAAGGAGTAGGAAATTTTGTCAGAGAATGTTCAGACCCGAGGAAAGCTTGAGCTAAGTAGTTGAGATCTTGATATTGGAATAAAGCATGTAACAAATGTGGAACACACTTTTATTTTCATTAGGGATGTTGAGTTTAGTTAGGAAGTGGAAATTGTAATAGTTCATGAAGCAATAAAAGCTGAGGTGTTTGGAATCTCATATGAAATGTTAGGAGTTGCTTGTTGATTGTGAGTGCCTCTCTCACTATGTCACACAGACTTAAACATTGAACCCATGGTCAAGCTGACCCCAAACTTTTCCCGGAAAACAACCACATTTCACCCAAGGAAATACATACATTATCCTGAGTACCCCTTCTATCTTATACTTGCAGATGACAACCCTTTATGAGTCTTTTCTCAAGGGCCCAGAAATGGTCATGACCCTGACTAGTGATCAGGATTACCCAAAAATCCTGAAGGACATGATGAAGCATATTCATCTTGAAGGAGATGCAGTCTACAAGGGTTATCCTTTCATGGAGAATGGAGTTGAACATTGGTACATGGAGGTACACCTCCACCATGTGAAGGGAGTTTGCCCAAAGACTATGGGACAATACGTTTTCATTTCTCGAGTACCACGAGCAACATTCTTCGACTCTGTTCATGAAGCTGCTATGGAAGCCATACGTCAGATTGGAGAAATACTTGAAGCAAGACTCCGTCACACTCAGGAATACCTGAGAGAGGTGCATGCAGAGATGATGGAGGTGAAGCTCATGGCCACCATGATGAAGCAAAACATCGATGATTTGAAAGATCACATCGCACAATTCTAGTGGGACTGAAGCATCTTCAAGAAGGGCAAATGAATAAAGATGGAAGTAATGCTTGACCATACCAAACTATGTGGATGGAAGATTTTGTAATAGGGTACTTCTAAAATTAGAGTTTTGAGTAGTGGTTAAGGATGTAATAAAGGAGTTCATATGAAGAGAATATGAATTATGGATGAACCCATGCATTTTTTGGGCGATACTTTTCTATGTGAACACCTGACCAATGGAAAGGAAAAATGTTGTTCCATAGGGTGGAGTTTGGACAAAATGAGTTGGAGTTTGTTTTCATTATGATGGTTACCTGAAGAGTATGAGCGAATGAAGTACTATTGGATTTAAAGGAGATGAAATGTTGGAATAAGTAACAATAGTAACTCCAAGGATGGGTTAAAGTTATAGAAGTGTTGACGTGGGCCATAACCCATAGGACCCATGATTTGAAAAGGAACAAGCACAACCTTGTTAAAGAAAGAATTCTGGAAGAAGCTGTGATTTCATCAACAAACGTTCCATAGGAGGTTATGTAAACCCGAGAGTTGTGAAGAATGATAGAGGTTTTGTTTGGCTTGCTGAACCAATGGATTTACCCAAACCCAGTTCATGGAGAAGAGAAGTTCTGCGATGCTTGTGAGGATGCCCAAGTGTTAGAATTCGTGATTCACTATCTGCGTATGTCGTAATGGTTCAAGTATGGTATGGATTGGCCCCCATACCAGAGACTTCTATCATGAACTATCATATGTTGATGGAAAATCAGAGAGCCTTAAAAACCTAGAAGAGTGTCGACACGACAAACCAAAAGCCTTAGAATGGCAGGACGATGGAAACCTTGCACAGGCACCCGTTGCCAATCATAGGTTATACGATGAGGTTTAACCCAGACCCATTTCGTGCAGGAATCATAAATTGTTGACCACCATGAGTTTTTGGGTAGTTGTTTAGCATTGGCGACAGCCTGACAGCAAAGAAGACCCAGACTCAGAAGGATCTTATTTGATGCAAGGACTCCATAATTTGAGGAAAAGGCCATGCCCTTACCGGAAGAGCACAAGTGAAGGAGTTATCTCAGAGAATATGAGAAGACCGACACCATTAACACCAAGGATGGAGTACATGAGTTTTGTTGGAACCGTAACAATGCTTCTAAGGGTGGTAGCACCCCAAACCTTGTGATGATTAATGGACTTTCAAGAAGATCCCCAAACCATGACCTTTTCTTTCTAGCCTCTCCGAATCTCGAGGGCAAGATTCATTTTAAGGGTGGTAGTTTGTAACATCCCAAAATTCTAAATTTTGGAATGTTATATTAAATGAATTATTATGATTGTTTGTTTGATTTTTGTGTGATTGATTGTGTGAAATTGAGTGGAAACTGAAACTTCTGAAAGTTGCATGAGAGGGAATAAAAGGACTTTCCCCAAACTTTTCATCTTGCATTTTGATCTCCCTGAATTCAAATTCATTTCATTACAAAAATCCTAGAGTGAAGACAATATGACTTCTTCCATTAAAAGAAATGAAAAGGGGTTTGAAAATTATTTGAATTCCATTTGAGAATATTTTAAATCAAAAACTTTATGCCACTCAAGGATTTCCATGAGAGAAGATAACAGGACTTCTTCAAAATATATGAAATAGAGTGGAGAGTGATGATTTCATTTGGTTCACTTTTGGAAAGTTTTCCGGTTTGAGTTTCAAAAACATTTCCATTCATTCAAATAAAATAAAGAGAGAAGGGAATATGACTCCTTCAATTATCAGAAAGAAAATGGAAATGGATTATGAAACCAATAGACGTTATTTTAAAATAATATTTTGAAATCATTTGCCTCTCATGATTTATTGCATTTTGGAGTTTTCTCGAATGTTCAAATATTATTTTCCACTCAAAAAAAATAAAGGAGAGGGGATAAGATTACTTCCTCAAAATATAAAAGAGATGGGAATTTCATTTGAATATTAGTTGGAGTTTTTAGAACTTATTTGGTATTTATTCGATTTACAAAAAGTGCATTAAATGCATTAGGAAAATATTTTCAAATTCTTCTATGCTTGAATAAATGTTCATTGTGCTCTAGATATTCCAAGGTAATTTTAGAAATTATCGTGGTATTTTTAGGATTTTGTTTGGTTTCGTTTTGGCGTCGGAAAGTTTTTTTTGTAAAAAAAACACGCACACGCACCCGCGCGTAGGCCCAGCCACCGCTGGCCAGAGCCGGCCCACGGCCACAGCAAGCCGGGCCAGGACAGGAGCACCGCGGCCTGCTCCCAGCACCCGGAGGCCACCGCCTCGCACACCCGTTGCCTTCCCCTCGCTCGCACGTAGCGCCCGCTACCAGATGGGGCCCGCCCCAGGTCACCCCCAACCTCCCGCTCGCTCCGCTCGGATAGAGCTTACAAGCTCACCGCTTGCAAAAGCTGCCCACCTTGCTCTCGGATAATGCATATCCGCAACCCCGAGCACCCCTCTCTGCACCTATATAAACCCCGGAGACCACTCTCTCTAGTCTGCCACTCCGCATAGACCCACGCCGCTCATAGCCGACACACTTCCGCTTTGGATCTCCCCGGAGCCGGAGGACCTCACCGTCGTTTTTATCACCCGTAGACCACCCCGGCCTCCACTCTCTCTGCCAATATCATTCTCTCGATCTACCGCATCTCGTTGACATTCTCCTTTTGCCCTAGGTTCGCCAGAGACGCCATGCAGACGACCTGCATCCTCGCCGGAGCATAGAGACGCCGCCTTTCGCTCCGTCCGTCCAGGCCACCCCAAAGTGCGCCGTCACCACCACCGAACTGCCCACGTCGTGCCCATCTCATTCGTCTCCTCCCCCGTCGCCGAGGAGCACCGCCGCCACCGCCCGTCCGCCGCCTGACGCCAACGCCGCCGCCCCTGTTCATCATCGTCGCTCGCTATAAGCCGGGCTGCTTGCCCGCCTCGTTCGTTTCATTTTTTGTGTGTTGTTAGTATTAGATCGGTTAACCTTGGCTGTAGTTAAACTGAAGTTAGTTTTTCTTGTAATTAGTCGCCGCCTCTGTTTTGCTTATTTAGTGGCCGTTCGCCATTTAGCCTAAGTCGCGAATGCTGCTCAGCCAGCCGGAAGCCGCCACGTGGCCAGGGACCTGGCCGCAAATAAACTTTTCATAGTCAAGTCCCTGAGTTTTCAGTTTAGCCCCTAAATTTCGAATAGTTGCATCTTTTTAACCATAAGTCCAAATTCAATGAAACCAGCGGCAAAATGTTCGTCTCAAATAGATTTATCCAGAGAATGAACTTTGAAAACTTTTGGCCAATTTCAAATTTGAATTTATTCAAACCTCAACTGTCCATATCTCCTAACCTGTAGCTCCGATTGATGTGATTCTTTTTGCACCATGTCACCGTAGCCAAACCCTACCACTTGGACCATTATCACACATTTTCCACAAAAATATGGTCTGTCTATGATAGTTTTATTACTATGCTTTATATGCACGATAGATCACATCACGGTTTTGCACCCTATGTCACTTAGTGTTTTGCACCTAGAATTTTGCATGCAATTGAAGTGTGTTGGATTTTCATTTGGGTTTTACCGAAATTTTTGTTGCATATTATTTTGAATCTCTGTAGTGCACAAACCTCTCCAGAGTGTTAAAACCTAATCGATTAGCCGTGTCCCCGGCTACGGACAACTTGAGCATCTAGTAGTGGAAATGCTGGGAGGTCTCATCACTCTTAATTAAATAGTTGGGTTTTAAATGAAACTTTGGGAATGGATTGAGTTGGGTTTACCAACTCATCCTATGCTATAAAGTAGTGGTAGAATAATATCTGTTATTCTAGGGAAAACTAGCTTTATGCAAAAACTAAACCTAGAGCTTTCCACCAGCCAAATTGCATGTACAAATAGGTTCATTATTCTTATGACGTGACTTGCCAGTACATTCAATGTACTGACCTATAGTGTTGCAACATCTTATGTTGCAGGAATTTTCTACAACAAGTAAGAGTTACGTTGTAGGGTTATGGTCCACACTCAACTTGTCGTTGGTGTTGATGGGACTCCACACCCGTTCGATTGTTTCCGCTGAGATTTATGAGGTATATATCAGTTTTACGTTATTTAAACATGTGATCGCACTTTGATATATACATTGATGTACTGTGTGTGCCAGCATACCGATCCAGGTATGGCACGGATACACATAGGCTTGACCGTCTGAGGTCGGGTGGCTACACAGGTTCACTAGAAGGATGCAAAGTCCTATCATTTTTCTTTTTCTTCTTCTTAGAAGAACTAGGTGCATCAACATTACTTCTCTGAGAATCTTGCTCAATTCTCTTAGGGTGGCCCTTACGATACAAATGTTCCTGAGTCATTTTACCCCCTCTAGTCACAACTCTAATAGAATTATCATTTTTATTATTATTTAATTCATTGAGCAAATCATTTTGAGCTTTAAGCACTTGTTATATTTGAGTGGTAACCATAGAAGCATGTTTACTAATAAGTTTAAGTTCACCTTTAACTCTAGACATATAATCACTCAAGTGTTCAATCATATAAGCATTATGTTTCAATTGTCTACCAACATAAGCATTGAAGTCCTCTTGTTTAACCATAAAATTATCAAACTCATCCTAGCATTGGATACCAAACTTAGTAGATGGGATTTCACCCTTATCAAATCTATAGAGAGAATTTACCTTTAATACCTGTGTCGGGTTATCAAGACCATGTATTTCTTCAATAGGTGGTAAATTCTTAACATCTTCAGCTTTAATACCTTTTTCTTTCATAGATTTCTTTGCCTCTTGCATATCTTCAGGACTGAGAAATAGAATACCCCTTTTCTTCGGAGTTGGCTTAGGAATTGGTTCAGGAAGTGTCCAATCATTTTCATTACTCAACATATTATAGAATAGCAATTCAACTTGATCAACAGTTCTTTCCCTGAAAACACAACCAGCACAACTATCCAGGTGGTCTCTGGAAGCATCGGTTAGTCCATTATAAAAGATATCAAGTATTTCATTTTTCTTGAGAGGATGATTAGGCAAAGCATTAAGTAATCAGAGAAGCCTCCCCCAAGCTTGTGGGAGAATCTCTTCTTCAATTTGCACAAAATTATATATTCCCCTTAAGGTAGCTTGTTTCTTATGAGCGGGGAAATATTTAGCAGAGAAGTAATAAATCATATCTTGGGGACTACGCACACAACCAGGATCAAGAGAATTAAACCATGTTTTAGCATCACCCTTTAATGAGAACGGAAATAACTTAGGGATATAGTAGTAACAAATTTTCTCCTCATTAGTGAACAAGGTGGCTATATCATTCAATTTAGTAAGATGTCCCACAACAGTTTCAGATTCATAACCATAAAAAGGATCAGATTCAAGCAAAGTAATTAACTCAGGGTCGACAGAGAAATCATAATACTTATCGGAAATATAGATAAGTGAAGTAGCAAAAGCGGGGTCATATTTCTTATGAGCGGGGAAATATTTAGCAGATAAGTGAAGTAGCATTCAAAGACTTTTCTTTCAGCTTAGCTAACAATTTCTTAAGATCATATCTATCATTGCAAGCTAAAAAGTCTCTAGCAGTTTCTTCATCCATAACATAACCCTCAGGCACAACAGGCAATTCATATCTAGGGGGAGAATCTTCATCGTCACTTTCATCAATGTTATCAGTTTCAATAATTTCATTCTCTCTAACCCTAGCAAGTTGTTCATCAAGAAATTCACCTAGTGGCACAGCATTATCAAGCATAGAAGTAGTTTCATCATAAGTATCATGCAAAGAAGAAGTGGCATCATCAATAACATGCGACATATCAGAATAAATAGCAGGTGTAGGTGTCGCAAGTTTACTAAAAACAGAAGGTGAATCAAGTATAGAGCTAGATGGCAGTTCCTTACCTACCCTCGTAGTGGAGGGAAAAATCTTGGTTATCTCATCTTTCAAGTTCCTCATAGTGATCAATAGATATAAATCCCAATTGACTCAAAGAATAGAGCTATGCTCCCTGGCAACAACGCCAGAAAATAGTCTTGATAACCCACAAGTATAGGGGATCACAACAGTTTTCGAGGGTAGAGTATTCAACCCAAATTCATTGATTCGACACACGAGGAGCCAAAGAATATTCTCAAGTATTAACAATTGAGTTGTAAATTCAACTGCACCTGAAATACTTAATATCTGCAGCAAAGTATTTAGTAGCAAAGTAATATGAAAGTAGCGGTAACAGTGGCAAAAGTAACAGTATTGGTTTTATAGTGATTGTGACAGTGGAAACGGAAAAGTAACTAAGCAAAGATCAATATGTGAAAAGCTCGTAGGCGATGGATCAGTGATGGATAATTATGTCGGATACGATTCCTCATGTAACAGTTATAACATAGGGTGACACAGACCTAGCTCCAGTTCATCAATGTAATGTAGGCATGTATTCGGAACATAGACATACGTGCTTATGGAAAAGAACTTGCATGACATCTTTTTTCCTACCCTCCCGTGGCAGCGGGGTCCTATCGGAAACTAAGGGATATTAAGGACTCCTTTTAATAGAGTACCGGAACAAAGCATTAACACTTTGTGAATACATGAACTTCTCAAACTATAGTCATCACCGGTAATTGTCCCGATTATTGTCACTTCGGGGTTAATGGATCATAACACATAGTAGGTGACTATTGACTTGCAAAATAGGATCAAGAAATCACATATATTCATGGAAACATAATAGGTTCAGATCTCAAATTGTAGCACTCGGGCCCTAGTGACAAGCATTAAACATAGCAAAGTCATAGCAACATCAATCTCAGAACATAATGGATACTAGGGATCAAACACTAACAAAACTACCTCGATTACATGATAAAACTCATCCAACCCATCATCGTCCAGCAAGCCTACGATGGAATTACTCACGCATGGCAGTGAGCATCATGAAATTGGTGATGGAGGAAGGTTGATGATGACGATGGCGACGGATTCCCCTCTCCGGAGCCTCGAACAGACTCCAGATCAGCCCTCCCGAGAGAGATTAGGGTTTGGCGGCGGCTCCGTATCGTAAAACGTGATGAATCCTTCTCCCTGGGTTTTTTCTCCCCAAACGTGAATATATAGAGTTGGAGTTGAGGTCGGTGGAGCCTCAGGGGGCCCACGAGATAGGGGGCGTGCCCAGGGGGGTGGGCGCGCCCTGACCCTCGTGGATAGGATGTGGGCCCCCTGGTTGATTCTTTCGCCAGTATTTTTTATAAATTCCAAAAATATTCTCCGTGAAGTTTCAGGTTATTCCGAGTACTTCTATTTCTGCACAAAAATAACACCATGGCAATTCTGCTGAAAACAGCGTCAGTTCGGGTTAGTTCCATTCAAATCATGCAAGTTAGAGTCCAAAACAAGGTCAAAAGTGTTTGAAAAGTAGATATGTTGTAGACGTATCAAGGAGTTATTGGAGAAATATTATATCCGACCAAGTTCGTCACCGTGGGGAGCCCAGTGCTCTTAGTTGAGAAGAAGGATGGATCTTTGAGAATGGTTGTTGATTATCGGGCATTGAATGAGGTGACGATCAAGAACAAGTGCCCACTACCGATGATCAATGAGTTGTTTGACCAGCTGCAGGGAGCTAAAGTATTCTCCAAGATCGATCTTCGATCGGGATACCACCAGCTGAAGATCCGAGAGCAGGATATACCTAAGACAACTTTTACCACAAGGTATGGGCTATATGAGTACACGGTTATGTCATTCGGATTGACTAATGCCCCTGGCTATTTTATGAGTATGATGAATAAGGTGTTCATGGAGTTCTTGGATAAGTTTGTTGTGGTGTTCATTGATGATATTTTGGTGTACTCGAAGAATGAAGAGGAACACAAGGAACATCGGCGATTTGTTCTCGAGAAGCTCAGGGAACATCAGTTATATGCCAAGTTCAACAAATGTGAGTTTTGGTTGAAAGAAGTGGGATTTCTTGGACATGTTATATCAAGAGAAGGTATAGTAGTAGACCCTACCAAGGTTCAGTCTGTCACTGAGGGGTTGGCACCCACCTCAATAGGAGAGATCCGCAGTTTTTCTGGGACTCGCATGGTATTATAGGAGGTTCATAGAGAATTTCTCCAAGATTGCGAAACCCATGACAGAGTTGTTGAAGAAGGGCACCAAGTTCAAATGCACCGAAGATTGTGAAGCCAGTTTTCAGGAGTTGAAGAAACGTTTGGTTACAGCCCCAGTGCTAATTCTTCCAGATATACGCAAGGATTTCCAAGTGTATTGCGACGCCTCTCACCTAGGACTTGGAGGTGTACTCATGCAAGACGGAAGAGTTGTTTCTTATGCCTCATGTCAGCTTCGACCTCATGAGTTTAATTATGCCATGCACGATTTGGAATTAGCAGCCATAGTACATGCGCTCAAGACCTGGCGACATTTTCTGATTGGAAACCGTTGTGATGTATACACGGATCATAAGAGTTTGAAGTATATTTTCACGTAGAAAGAGCCGAATCTCAGACAGAGGAGATGGTTAGAGCTCATAAAGGATTACGATATGAGGCTGCATTATCATCCAGGAAAGGCCAATGTCGTAGCAGACGCTTTGAGCCGCAAGAGTTATGTCAATACCCTCGTAAGCGGAGGATTACCGCAGGAGTTAGTTGACGATCTCAAGGAACTTCGTTTGGAGATAGTTCCAAGAGGTTTTGTTGCAGCAATGGAGGTTTAATCTACATTATTGGGAAAGATTCGAGAAGCTCAAAAGGATGATAAGGAAATCACTGAGATAAAGGAGAAGATGAGAAAAGGAAAAGCCAAAGGTTTTCGTTAGGATGAGCATGGAACTTATGGTTTGAGGATCGTGTATATGTGCCCAATAACACGGAGATCAGGAAGTTAATATTTTAGGAAGCTCATGACTCGCCATATTCGATTCACCCCAGAAACACCAAGATGTATTTGGATTTGAAGGAACGTTTCTGGTGGACAGGTATGAAGAAGGATATTGCCGAGTATGTAGCAGTATGTGATGTATGTCAGACAGTGAAGGCAGAACATCAGAAGCCAGCAGGATTACTTCAGCCTATGCCAATACCCGAATGGAAGTGGGACAAGCTTGGCATGGATTTCATCACCGGATTACCCAGGACAAGATCAGGTTATGATTCCATCTGAGTAGTAGTTGATCGCTTGACCAAAGTGGCTCACTTTATCCCCGTGAAAACCACATATACAAGAAGAAGTTGGCCAAGATATATATGACCAGGATCGTATGTCTGCATGGAGTTCCGAGGACCATCATATCAGATAGAGGGACACAGTTTACCTCAAAGTTTTGGAATCAGTTGCACTATATTTTGGGTACTAGGCTAGAGTTCAGTACAACCTTTCATCCACAGACCGATGGACAGACCGAGAGAGTCAATCAGATTCTGGAGGACATGTTGAGAGCCTGTGCGCTACATTATGGGTCTAGTTGGGATGATAATTTTCCTTACACAGAGTTCTCATACAACAACAGCTATCAAGCTAGTTTGAAGATGGCCCCTTTCGAAGCTTTGTATGGAAGAAGATGCAGGACACCATTAATGTGGGATGAAGTCGGAGACCATCAGTTGTTTGGACCAGATCTAATTAAGGAGTCTGAAGAGAAGGTCAAGTTGATTCGAGATAGAGTGAAGGTAGCTCAGTCCAGGCAGAAGAGTTATGCCAATACTAAACACAAGGAGGTAGTCTATGAAATTGGAGATAGAACATATCTTCGTGTGTCACCACTACGAGGAGTTAAACGATTTGGAGTTAAGGGAAAGTTAGCCCCGAGATTTGTAGGACCATACTGAGTTCTGGAACATATGGGGGAGGTGGCCTACAAGTTGGAATTGACTGAAGGATTGTCAGGAGTTCACGACGTATTTCATGTTTCGTAGTTGAAGAAGTGCCATGCGGAGATGGCCGATATTCCTCTGAGAGATACAGTGCCCCTGGAAGTAATACAGTTGGATAGTTACCTAACCTATGAGGAGAAACCCGTCAAGATTCTCGAGTTTGCTAGCCGAGTTACCCGCAGCAAGGTTATCAAATTTTGCAAAGTTTAGTGGAGCCACTATACTGAGGATGAAGCCACCTGGGAACGAGAAGAAGACCTACACAAATACCACCCCCACCTATTTTCTAGCCAACCCGAATCTCGAGGGCGAGAGTCATCTTAAGGGAGGTAGGTTTGTAACATCCGAATTTTCAATTTGGATGTTATACATAGGTCATCAAATGCATATCATATTTTATTTGCATTTTGGTTGTGATCATAGAAATCTTAAGCAACTCAAGGACCCAAGGAGAGAGTTGGAGGTTTCATTTATTTTCATATTTGAATTTCTCAAATTTCAAATTTGAAAAGAGATCAATTTGATTTAAATATTTTTCTCTCTAATTATTTCCAATAATAAATATAAATGAGAGAGGATAAAATGACTTCTTCAAAAGAGAGGAATATTGGAGGAGAAATTTTAAAATCAAATTATTATACTATTTGTATTTTTATTTGCTATTTTATTTGAATTAGAAAAAATATGCATTTTTGAAAATTGCATTTTTAGGCCAGAAAAATGTTCACCTTGTCCAAAAAATTAGGTTTCGACGGTGACAATTATTTCTGGTATTTTTAAAATTTGTTTTATATTTAATTAGGATTTTTCTCTCGGACGAAATTTATTTTTAAAAAAATTCAGACCGACCGGGCCGAAGGCCCGTCCGGCCCAACAGGCCGCCGCCGCCTTCCCTGCACGGGAACCGTCCCGCCGCCGCCGACCGTGTCCGAGGCGGACACGCCTCCCGAGGCCGTCACCCACTCGCCCAAGCCACCCCACCGCCACCTCGTCCATCTTTATAAGGAGCCCCCGCCCCCTCTCCTCATTACCGCTGCCACAACCACCTCCATCTGAACCGCCGCCGCTGCTGCCGCCCCGCACCGCACCCCGCGCCACCCCGCCTCACCGTCGACCGGAGCCGCTGCACGCCGTTGACCGCCGCCGCCGTTTAACAGTATAAAACCGTCTCGGTTCACCGGTTCTTTTTCGATCTTTTTTCGGTTCTTCGGTTTTAGATCGGTTTTATTTTATGGTTCGCTAATTAGCAAACGTTCTTTGTTTAGTTTGTTTTAACAAACGAATTCATTCGTTAGCCTCTGTTAGTGGACGTTCGTCTAGTAGATTTTTTTATATTTTAATTTTCGGCCAGGGACCTATCCACGATTACTTTTATCATAGATTAGTCCCTGACCTTCAAACCCTCGCTACTTTTTGCTTGTTTATCCAAATCCAGTGAAACCAACACCAAAATATTGATCTTGTCCCCTCTTTCCAGCTAATCAACTTGAACATGATTTTGATAATTTAAAATTTGGTTGCAAGCAGATTTGAATTCGAACTTCTTTTGATCGTAGTTTGAGTTTCGTAACTCCGATTCGATTGATTCTTTTTGCAAATCGAAGCTCTTCAATCGAACTTTCAGTTTGGATCTTTTCTCTTGAGTTTTAACCTTGCATCTTACGCGTGAGTGCTTATGTATGCTATTGTTTGTCTACGATAGAGTTTCCGGAGTGCGAAGCGTGCTACTACGAGTAACTAGGGTTTTCAGATCGTCAGCAAGGCAAGTAACACTTTGATCATATCCCTTATTACCCAGTTTTTATGCATTAGTTTCAATCCTCAAACATTGCATGAGTAGGATCTGTTTAACATGTGGGTATTGGGAAGTATTTGTTGAGGTAGTACCTATTGCCCTTTTATTCAAACCTCATGAGTTACTACGTTACACTTATTATACTTTGCTATGCTATGCTCATAGACCTGGTTTGGTTTGAGTGATTCATGATAGATGTGAGTATTATTATGAACTAATGGATTACTTAAGTTGGCTACTTTAATACACATTTGGGTGGATTGGTTTGTGGGCACCTTGGGAAATCTAGTGCTGTCCAAAGAGAATCCCGGGTATCCGTGTGATTTTTCCTATGGTTCGCCACCTAGGCTCAAAGGGATCATTATGTTATTCATGGTGGAAACTTCCGTGTGCAGCCACAAGCCATTATGGGCTCTGGCATAGTTGAGTAAGTTGTGGGAAAGCTTTCCATGATGGGCTAGCAGATGTAGGGGATTGTAGGTGTACCGGCCTATCTATTCGTTAAGGGGACCTCTTTAAAAAGACAGTGTATCGGCCATCCATTTCTCAAACACCATGCAGTGCGAGAAATACAACGGAGGAGATCGAGTCTTGTGGGGAAAAGTGCGCAAACCTATGCAGAGTGTATGAAACTAATCATGGTTAGCCGTGTCCCCGGTTATGGACATCTTGAGTATCTGGTGCTTGAATTACTATGTTGATCTCTCACTTTACTTAATTAATCTGTGGGGTTATTGATTATTAATTTGCAATTGAGATGGGGTTACCATTCTCAATATTTTTCAACAAACTTTGTAGTTAAATAAAATATATTCCTTTGTTGTAGGGAAAACTGGCTTTTTGCAAAATGTTAACCGTAGAGCCTCCACCAGCCGTATATGCATATAGTTATACTTGTTACTTGTTCATTGCTCTATAGTGTTATCTTGCCAGCATATTCCATGTGCTGACCTACACAGGATGCAACGTATTATGTTGCAGAATTTCAGACGAAGAGTAAGGTGCGCTAGGTCGTTGTCATGCACTCAGCTATGCCGTTGGAGTTGATGGACTCATTTACTCTCGAAGCTTCCGCGGTTATCTTATTTTAGATGGCCTTCAGCCATATTATTGTAATAAGTACTCTCTTTGAGACATTAGATGTAATAAGTGTGTGATTGCACTCCGTTATAAATCCTCGAGTACTGTGTGTGTTAGCATTGCCGATCCAGGGATGACACTTATACACAGAGGTTTGACCATTTGAGGTCGGATCGCTACAGAAACTTCCTAGCAGGTATGTACTGGGTCGGCATGAACTCCCACTGGATGGCTGCCGTCAGACAAGACCAGAAAATGTTGATGCTCATGAACTTCCACACCTCCCATGAGATTATCCTTCCTATGTTCGATTATGTAGGATTTTACCGTCGCGGTCCAAGTCATCTAGATTATGAAGTCAATGGGACACACCTTGTTTTGCGGAAGATTGTAATCTGCCAAGTGCCCACACGAGATGTGAATTGCGCAGACTTCGAGCTAATTGCCTTGTTCGACCGCGGACTGGCCTATCTTTTCGCTGGTGCCTTCTTTAGCTGGAGACAGCTCACCTCGCAGTGGATCGTCAAAGCTGATACACACTTATGTGATGCTATTGAACACAGTAGCATAATCTACATGATCGACAAAGCAGATGGCACTACGTATTGCTGGGACGGCGCATGTAAGTTGTTTCCGTCTGATGTTAATGATGACGCCATGACACTGTTTGAACTTTTTATGATGATTGGCATATCCCTGTTTGAGAAGAATTTGAGTAGAACTATGGCAATGTATTAGAGACACCATAAATTAGCTATATTTGGAATGAGTTAATTCATGCGATTGTGACCATGTCACTACAACCAATTTGTACCCCTGAATAATCAAACGGTTAGGAAGATATGGATATTCTCCTTATTTATAGTAATTTATATACTACTAAATATGAGTATGTATCAATGGCCATGTTAGTTTCCTCATTTTCATGATGTAGAAACATGCATCACACCCTTGGTTTCATCTAACCATACATTAGGGAAGTAAATGTGTATATGGAGAACTCTATATTTGGAAGTAGTGAAATCCTGTAATGCTTACCATGTGTACGTATCTATATTCTCCCTTCAGCAATCAATGGCTAGAATAATATCCTCACAAAAAATTGCCCACAAAACATGAGTATATAACAATGCATGGTCTGTTAGTTTCCTTGAAGAATTTGTTTGTGAGGAAAGAACATGATTACATAACATGCATGACATGGTAGTTTCCTGTGAAGAATCGATTGCGAGATAACATGAGTATAACCATGCATGCCACTTCTATATTTTCGAACCCAGCATACATTTCCCTATATTTTCCTCCCAGTTCCAACAGGGACATATCAATGTTGTTTCTTGCATTATCCTACTCATACTCTAAACAATGCTGATCTTACATTAACAATGCCTGCCCTTTTTGATATGATGCAGTGTCCCTACAGTTACTGCCCTTTGTAATCACATCACCTTTGCCAAAAACAGGGAAGCACAACTGGTTCCTCGCTCGATCATACGATGGCAAAATACTGATGATCATTTGGACACATGAGCCGGAAAAGTTATATTGCAAAAACCCCACCGTGTACAACCACCGTGAAATACGTGAGTATCTGGACAGTGGTTGTTACGTCTATGAGCAAGATATCAGCTTTTGGGGCTTTAGGATTTTTGAGTTGGAGGCTGGTAAACAGCCTTGGTTCACACTCTCTGTTTCTCGGACTCAAGTATCTGATTAACCAGGAGATCACCCTTGGCAAGGACCTTAATGGCAGAGAGGCCATGTTTGCTATGGAAAGCTGTGTCTACACGGCGAGCCCTAGGACTTCGGGAGCAAACTCCCCTGATTGTCAATGATACAGCCTGCAACCAAAAGAAGGTGTGAATGACAAAGGCATCTGGATTAACTTTGATCCTTGGATGTCTCATGTCCGATGGGCAGTGGTGTGCTTCAAGCCTTCAGGTTGATAGGTAATTGGGCTGTTGCGTCGAAAGGGTGGAGTACTAGTGTCTCCGAATCACTGGTCGCTGAAGTGGGGCTGCAAATTATCATGGTGTTGGATCATCCCTCTTCGAATGACTTGTTGTCTTTGCTGCTTGTTCTGGATGAGTAGTTCTCTCTTTTGTTATGCATATTCCTTGTCATTTGGTCATCCTCGTCTATGTCACTCTTACTATGTAATAGTTGCCTCTATTTAGAATGCCATTCTTTTCTAGATCACGAGAGTCTGAGCGCTATAGATGGGTGCGTTTTCGTGGTGTAGCAAGACTTCTTATGAACTATCATGTCTTGCTATTTATGTCAGTAGTAGTCACTAGTCGGTGTTTGAATGTTGTATATATCATTGTTTCGAACTATTTATTGTCTCAAACTATTGGTGGGCTAAATGAGGGCATCACCATTCTCCAGTGTTCAGAGTATATCTCCTTTTTTCAAGTTATTATTTGAGCTCGGTGTCTTTTCGATGATGTACACTTGTTTGGGATAGTGATGTCTCGTTGAATATCGGCCGAGTAGTAACGCAATGCCAAACATGTCAATTATGACTCTCAGGCCGGGCTCTCAAAAGATCCTCAAAAAAGGCCGGGCTCTCAAAAAAAAGAATAAGGACTCTTAGTACTACAAAATAAGACACTTCCGTGATGATACGTGTTTGTCATAGTAGGTCACATTTTCTGTCATGCATGTACATCCATGACAATTTTATGACAGAATCAAGATAGTCATACCTGTGCTGTCATAGAAGTGTTTCATGACATTACCAAAATTATCATCACAGAAGTGTCCACTTCCATGACGATAAATCGCGCGTCATGGAAGTGCTTTCGTCAAGGGTGACTGATAACCCACAAGTATAGGGGATCGCAACAGTTTTCGATAAGTAAGAGTGTCAAACCCAACGAGGAGCTAAAGGCAGAACAAATATTCCCTCAAGTTCTATCGACCACTGATACAAATCTACGCACGCTTGATGTTCGCTTTACCTAGAACAAGATGACACTAGAAGTACTTTGTAGGTGTTGTTGGATAGGTTTGCAAGATAATAAAGATTAAATAAATAAAAATTAGGGGATGTTTAGGTAAAGACACAACTAAGTTAGTTTTAGTAAAGAGCTTTTTGTTATGAGAAAGTTATTTTTCCCTAGGCAATCGATAACTAGATCGATAATCATTATTGCAATTTTATATGAGGGAGAGGCATAAGCTAACATACTTTCTCTACTTGGACCATATGCACTTATGATTGGAACTCTAGCAAGCATCTGCAACTACGAAAGATCATTAAGGTAAAACCCAACCATAGCATTAAAACATCAAGTCCTCTTTATCCCATACGCAACAACCCCCTTACTCGGGTTTGTGTTTCAGTCACTCATGCAACCCACTATAAGCGAATCATGAACGTATTGCAACACCCTACAGTGGGGATCCCTCATGCTTGCACGACACAGAGAGCACCATAGGACAGCACCAATAATAAAACATGCAACTCAAACCAATCTTGATCATCAAATAGCCCATAGGACAAAATAGATCTACTCAAACATCATAGGATAGCCATACATCATTGGGAAAAAATATATAGCGTTGAGCACCATGTTTAAGTAGAGATTATAGCGGGTAAGAGAGAGGTTACACCACTGCATAGAGGGGGGAAGAGTTGGTGATGATGGTGGTGAAGTTGTTGGTGAAGATTGTGGTGATGATGATGGCCCCCGATGGCACTCCGGCGCCACTGGAAGCGAGGGGGAGAGAGCCCCCTCCTCCTTCTTCTTCTTCTTCTTCCTTGACCTCCTCCCTAGATGGGAGAAGGGTTTCCCCTCTGGTCCATGGCCTCCATGGCACGGGAGGGGCGAGAGCCCCTCCGAGATTGGATCTGTCTCTCTGTCTCTCTCTGTTTCTGCGTTCTCAGATTCTACCCTTTCACCGTTTCTTATATTCCTGGAGATCCATAACTCCAATTGGGCTGAAATTTTAACACGATCTCTATCCGGATATTAGCTTTCTTGCGGCGAAAGAAGGGCATCAACCGCCTTATGGGGAGTCCATGAGGGTCAGGGGCGTGCGCCCCTGCCTCGTGGCTCCCTCGAGCATCGTCTCGCGTGGACTTTTCTTCCCAAAAATCATATATATTCCAAAAAAAATCTCCGTCAGTTTTTATCCCGTTTGGACTCCATTTGATTGGATATTCCGCGAAACAAAAAACATGCAACAAACATGAACTGGCACTGGGCACTGGATCAATATGTTAGTCCCAAAAATAGTATAAAAAGTTGCCAAAAGTATATGAAAGTTGTATAATATTGGCATGGAACAATTAAAAATTATAGATACGACGGAGACGTATCAGCATCCCCAAGCTTAATTCCTGCTCGTCCTCGAGTAGTTAAATGATAAAAAAGATAATTTTTGATGTGGAATGCTACCTAGCATAATCTTGATCACATATCTAATCATGGCATGAATATTAAGACACCAGTGATTCAAAGCAATAGTCTATCATTTGACATAAAAACAATAGTACTTCAAGCCTACTAATAAAGCAATCATGTCTTTTCAAAATATCATGGCCAAAGAAAGTTATCCCTACAAAATCATATAGTCTGGCTATGCTCCATCTTCACCACACAAAATATTCACATCATGCACAACCCCGATGACAAGCCAAGCAATTGTTTCATACTTTTGACATTCTCAAACCTTTTCAACTTTCACACAATACATGAGCGTGAGCCATGGACATAACACTATAGGTGGAATAGAATGGTGGTTGTGGAGAAGACAAAAAGGAGAAGATAGTCTCACATCAACTAGGCGTATCAACGGGCTATGGAGATGCCCATGAATAGATATCAATGTGAGTGAGTAGGGATTGCCATGCAACAGATGCACTAAGAGCTATAAGTGTATGAAAGATCAGACTGAAAACTAAGTGGGTGTGCATCCAACTTGCTTGGTCATGAAGACCTCAGGCATTTGAGGAAGCCCATCATCAGAATATACAAGCCAAGTTCTATAATGAAAATTCCCACTAGTATATGAAAGTGATAACTCAAGAGACTCTCTATATGAAGAACATGGTGCTACTTTGAAGCACAAGTGTGGCAAAAGGATAGTAACATTGCCCCTTCTCTATTTTTCTCTCATTTTTTTGGGCCTTCTCTTTTTTTGGCCTTTCTCTTATTTTTTATTTTTTTTTATTTTGTTCGTCCGGAGTCTCATCCCGACTTGTGGGGGAATCATAGTCTCCATCATCCTTTCCTCACTGGGGCAATGCTCTAATAATGATGATCATCACACTTTTATTTTCTTACAACTGAATATTACAACTCGATACTAGAACAAAGATATGACTCTATATGAATGCCTCCGGCGGTGTACTGGGATGTGCGATGATCTAGCGTAGCAATGACATCAAAAAATGGACAAGCCATGAAAACATCATGCTAGCTATCTTACAATCATGCAAAGCAATATGACAATGAATGCTCAAGTCATGTATATGATGATAATGGAAGTTGCATGGCAATATATCTCAGAATGGCTATGGAGATGCCATGATAGGTAGGTATGGTGGCTGTTTTGAGGAAGGTATATGGTGGGTTTATGGTACTGGTGAAAGTTGCGCGGTACTAGAGAGGCTAGCAATGGTGGAAGGGTGAGAGTGCGTATAATCCATGGACTCAACATTAGTCATAAAGAACTCACATACTTATTGCAAAAATCTATTAGTCATCAAAACAAAATACTATGCGCATGCTCCTAGGCGATAGATTGGTAGGAAAAGACCATCCCTCGTCCCCGACCGCCACTCATAAGGAAGACAATCAATAAATAAATCATGCTCCGACTTCGTTACATAATGGTTCACCATACATGCATGCTACGGGAATCACAAACCTCAACACAAGTATTTCTACAATCCACAACTACCCACTAGCATGACTCTAATATCACCATCTTTATATCGCAAAACTATTGCAAGGAATCAAACATATCATATTCAGTGATCTACAAGTTGTATGTAGGATTTTATGACTAACCATGTGAATGACCAATTCCTGTCATCTCTCTAAATAGATATAAGTGAAGCAAGAGAGTTTAATTCTTTCTACAAAATATATGCCCACGCTCTAACAAATATGAGTGAACCAAAAGAGCATTCTACAAATGGCGGTTTTCTATGTAAAGAGAAACATGCAATCCAAACTTCAAATGATATAAGCGAAGCACATGAAGCATTCTATAAAGCCATACTCAAAAGATATAAGTGAAGTGCATAGAGCATTCTATAAATCAACCAAGGACTATCTCATACCATCATGGTGCATAAAAGAAAAATGAAAACTAAATGCAAAAGACGCTCCAAGATTGCACATATCACATGAATGAAACGAATCCGAAAACATACCGATACTTGTTGAAGAAAGAGGGGATGCCTTCCGGGGCATCCCCAAGCTTAGATGCTTGAGTCTCCTTGAATATTTACTTGGGGTGCCTCGGGCATCCCCAAGCTTCAGCTCTTGCCTCTCTTCCTTCTTCTCACATCGAGACCTCATCGAACACTTCATCCACACAAAACTTCAACAGAAAACTCGGTAAGATCCGTTAGTATAATAAAGCAAATCACTACTCTAAGTACTGTTGAAAACCAATTCATATTTTTTTTGCATTGTGTCTACTGTAATATAACTTTTTCATGGCTTAATCCACTGATATGAATAGATAGTTTCATCAAAACAAGCAAACTATGCATCAAAAACAGAATCAGTCTAAAACAGAACAGTCTGTAATAATCTGAACATTCACCATACTTACGATACTTGAAAAATTCTGACAAAATTAGGATAAATAAAAAGTTTGTATATAAAGACAGTGCAAAAAGAATCAGAACCATTTGACGTTCCAGCTAAAAATGTAAAATCGCGCTTTACAGCCAAAGTTTCTGTCCTGCACCGTACAAACCATCAAGCAAATGTAAACATCCTAAAGGCAAACCTTGGCACATTATTTTGATAATAAAATGGAATTGTACAAGGGGATAATTATTTTTGTTGAAAAGTTTCTGTAATCAAGATTCACAAAGTTGCTGTGAGCATGAACAAAGTTCAAGGAGCTCTCCCACTTCAACAATGCTTGTCTTTCTCACTTTCACTTTCCTTTTTGAAAAAGTTTTGGGTTCCGCTCTTTATTTTATTTTGTTTTTAAACTATATAAAAGCACTCAACAGAAATAAATGCCTCTCTAAAACTTCCGGGTTGTCTCCCTGGCAGCGCTTTCTTTAAAGCCATTAAGCTAGGCATATAGTGCTCAAGTAATGAATCCACCCGGATCCCAAGGTATATCAAAGCCATTTTTAACTAACAATGATTTCTAATTTAGTAGTGAGCACAAAGTAACATATATCATGTAGCAACGAAGTCTAACTCTCTTCCTATGCATCGGCATGTCATAAAAGAACAATGCATGCACACACAGTGAAGGCCAATGCATAGTATAAACAGTTCCTTGCAATTTTATTGTATTGGAAACATAGAGAGGTGGAGATATAGTTCCTCTCTCATAATAATTGCAAGTAGGAGCAGCAAGCACATGCATATTATATTCATCAAAATCATCATGTGTAATAGTAAAACTCAACCCATCAATATAATCCTTAATAAGTGCAAACTTCTTCCATATAGTGTAGTCAGGAGAATTCAAAAAGATAATAGGACTATCATGCGTGGGTGCAATAGCAACAATTTCATGTTTAACATAAGGAACTATAGCAAGTTCATCTCCATAAGCATAATTCATATTGGCATCTTGGCCACAAGCATAACAAGCATCATCAAAAAGGGATATTTCAAAAGAATCAACGGGATCATAGCAATTATCATAGCATTCATCCTTCGGTAAGTATGAAGGGAAATTAAACAATGTATGAGTTGAAGAGTTACTCTCATTAGAAGGTGGGCACGGGTGATCAATCCGCTCTTCCTCCTTTTGTTCTTCGCTCTCTTCCTCATCTTTTTCATCCAATGAGCTCACAGTTTCATCAACTTCTTCTTCCATAGATTCCTGCAAAATATTAGTCTCTTCTTGGACAGCAGAGACTTTCTCAATAAGTGCATTAATATCGGAATTGTATTCATAACTCTCATAGCAATATTTAAGGATACCTAAATTTTCAGATCTGTAAACCGGATCATCAAAATCTTCAAACTCTTTAAACATAGATTCAATTTCATAAGCACCCATAAAAGTAACAAATTCTTCTATTTGTTCCACATCATAGTAATCATATATACCATTAGCATAAGAAGCTAAGGTTTTATTATCATTAAATTCACATAAAAAGGGAAGGTGTGGAGCCTTCATCCTAGAGCAACAAGTATAATCATATCTCAAGATAGTTGCCTAGCATACCAATTCAATATATGAATTTGATCCCATAATAGTTTCCCTATTTGTGTCAAGCGATAATCCCTAAAGTATTCACGTTGATCCAATGTTACTCCCATTACATAATTGAATGGGGTTTTCTCAGGATTATTAAAGTAGTACATAATATCTTTCACATAACCAACATTAAGGGTTTTAGGAGGTTCCTCATCTCCATGAGTAGCAAGTACACCTAATTTTTTGGTATTTCGTGTTCCATATCCATAACTAAAGATATTGAACAACTAAGAACAGCAAATAAAAATTACTTAGTGATAAAGCAAACAAGCACACACGAGAATATTCACCCCACGCTATTGCTCCCCGGCAACGGCGCCAGAAAAAGGTCTTGATAACCCACAAGTATAGGGGATCGCAACAGTTTTCGATAAGTAAGAGTGTCGAACCCAACGAGGAGCTAAAGGCAGAACAAATATTCCCTCAATTTCTATCGACCACCGATACAACTCTACGCACTCTTGATGTTCGCTTTACCTAGAACAAGTATGAAACTAGAAGTACTTTGTAGGTGTTGTTGGATAGGTTTGCAAGATAATAAATATTACGTAAATAAAAAGTAGGGGCTGTTTAGGTAATAACACAACTAAGTTAGTTTTAGTAAAGAGCTTTTTTTTTATGAGAAAGTTATTTGTCCCTAGGCAATCGATAACTAGACCGATAATCATTATTGCAATTTTATATGAGGGAGAGGCATAAGCTAACATACTTTCTCTACTTGGATCATATGCACTTATGATTGGAACTCTAGCAAGCATCCGCAACTACTAAAAATCATTAAGGTAAAACCCAACCATAGCATTAAAGCATCAAGTCCTCTTTATCCCATACGCAACAACCCCCTTACTCGGGTTTGTGTTTCAATCACTCACGCAACCCACTACAAGCGAATCATGAACGTGTTACAACACCCTACAGCGGGGATCCCTCATGCTTGCGCGACACGGAGAGCACCATAGGACAGCACCAATAATAAAACATGCAATTCAAACCAATCTTGATCATCAAATAGCCCATAGGACAAAACAGATCTACTCAAACATCATAGGATAGCCATACATCATTGGGAAAAAATATATAACATTGAGCACCATGTTTAAGTAGAGATTATAGCGGGTAAGAGAGAGGTTACACCGCTGCATATAGGGGGAAGAGTTGGTGATGATGGTGGTGAAGTTGTTGGTGAAGATTGCGGTGATGATGATGGCCCCCGGTGGCACTCCGGCGCCACCGGAAGCGAGGGGGAGAGAGCCCCCTCCTTATTCTTCCTCCTTGACATCCTCCTTAGATGGGAGAAGGGTTTCCCCTCTGGTCCATGGCCTCCATGGCACGGGAGGTGCGGGAGCCCCTCCGAGATTGAATATGTCTCTCTGTCTCTCTCACTCTGTTTCTGCGTTCTCAGATTCTACCCTTTCACCGTTTCTTATATTCCCGAAGATCCGGAACTCCGATTGGGCTGAAATTTTAACACGACGTCTATCTGGATATTAGATTTCTTGCGGCAAAAGAAGGGCATCAACCGCCTTACGGGGTGGCCACGAGGGTCAGGGGCGCGCCCCCTGCCCCGTGGCCCCCTCGGGTATCGTCTCGCGTGGATTTTTCTTCCCAAAAATCATATATATTCCAAAAAAAAATCTCCGTCAATTTTTATCCCGTTTGGACTCCGTTTGATATGGATATTTTGTGGAACAAAAAACATGCAACAAACAGGAACTGGCACTGGGCACTGGATCAATATGTTAGTCCCAAAAATAGTATAAAAAGTTGCCAAAAGTATATGAAAGTTGTATAATATTGGCATGGAACAATAAAAAATTATAGATACGACAGAGGCGTATCAATGACCGACACATGGCATCCACCGTAACAGGTCGCCGTTAAGCTATCGGGTCCGGTTTTGGATCTGATAACCTGCTAACAACCCGGACCAATGAGGATTTTCCACATGTAAAATTCTCATTGGCCGGAGGAAACACGTGTTGGCTCACCTTGGGACAGATGTCATCCATTCATTGGACAGGAGGCACCTATGAGACGTCGACACGTGTCACGGCCCAACAGAGGCCCATTTCGGTGAAAAGGCCAGCCCGTTTGACTTGGTGAAAAGGTAACAGACCGGCCCACGGAAAGCCTGTTAACGGCCTGTTCGTATATAGCCCATTACGGTCCGCTAACTCACGGCCCGTTACGGCCTATCGGAATTAAGCCCAGTAGCTTCATCTGGGCCGTCCAATATGATTCCAGCCCATTGTGACTTCCGGCCCATGTATGGCCTATAATGTATTTCGGCCCATATGTGGCCCTTCGTAACTCTGGGCCCAATAAAGGCCCGAGATGAAATTGGCCCATAATGAACAGTGTATCACTTTATACCCATTAACGGCCTAGTATTCCGTCGGCCATTTCCAGCCCATGTTAACTTTCGGCCTTCTAAGGGCCCATTTATTCTTGGGCTCATTTCTAGAATTCGGTTAGTTACGGTCCATTATTGGCCTGTTCCGTTTGTGGGCCAAATTCAGCCCGTGTTTACATTTGGCATGTTTGTGGCCCGTTAACCCATTGGGCTGTTTTCATAGTGTTATCAAATACGGCCTATTAACGACCCGTTATGGTCCATGAATAGTACGTCCCATGTTTGGCGAAATGATCATACGCCTCGTAGAAGGCCCATGGACCCTACGGCCCATAGAAGACCAATGGACCCTACGGCCCATAGAGGCCCATGGATCATAAGGCCCATAGAAAGTCCATGGATCCTATGGCCCGTAGAAGGCCCATGGATCCTACAGCCCACAGGAGGCCCATGGTTACAACAGTCCGTGTGCTGCCATGATTATTGTGGCCTAGTTACCAAAAATAGGTTATTGTGGCCACTAGAAAAACGCAGAAAAAGAACTGCAGTGATTACAAGCAAACAACTAAACAAGACAATAAGGAAATAAAATAAGCAAGCAACTAACGCTAGCCTATTACAGCTATTACACATATTACATCCACTTGGCATCAAATTCGCCACCAGTGCAAATATAGGGAACAAAGCGGCATATTACATACACTGGCCGTCAAAATTGGCCACCAGTGCAAATAAACGCGGCAGCAAAACAAGAGCATAACTGAAACAACTTCAGAAGAGCTCAAGAAACTTTCTCTTGGGTATCCATCATGCTGGCAATAAGTTTAGCAAGCTTATTAGCTTTGTCCTGTTTGGCGCTAAAATCCTCCAACACTTGTTGTTGCACCAGAAAGTATGCATCTGAATGCTCCAGGGACTTCCGTAGTCCTTCCGCTTCTTGTCGCAGCATAGCTGATCAATGTCTTTCAGCTTGTAGTTGAGACTCAAGAAACTGAACTGATTCAGGCAGTGAGTTTGAATAGCTTGTGCAAGCGGTAGTGGCCATTAATCTGAACACTAAACCAAGACAGGACTTTTGGGTTGTCTCACTATCTTCAAGATAGTCTTCCTTAGCTATTTTATCAGCTTTGTTGGATACCAACAAGGATATCTCACTATCCTGAACCTTATCTAGCATTACTTCCTTTACCATTGCTTAATAAGGCACTCTTCCCCAATATTCTGCCAGCATTCTAAAAGAAGAAACAAGCAGACACATAACAGGTTTAGCATGTATTAGTATATGAAACTCATTTCAGCGAACCAGTTCATTAGTAAGGTGGACAGGATTAAACTACTAAGTCTTCTATTGCCAAGTACTAGTACATAATAAAAGCATCAAACAAACATATATCTATGTCCTATGGTCATTGCATTGTCTTGCCAAATCAAAATAGAGACACGGTTCAAATCATATCAGTTCAAGACAAAGCAGCAGTGAAAGAATACAAAGTGTGGGAAACTATAGGCACAACAAGATTTCAGATGGGTATGGCGGGTCTACATGTACAACAACACTATTGGCTCTGTTGTGATGCTAGTAATGTGCATGATATGAGAAGTCAACTCTATACGCAATTGAAATTGAAGTCAACAGAGTTATTGATAAGAGCAAACCTGTTAAAGAAACATGCGTGAACATACCTGCTGTGCCATTGGAGTTTCGATTGGATCCTTCAATTTAAAATAAGTTTGTATGAGTAAATACATTGATACAAGAGCAAAGCAGTATGCATGATAGCAATGGAATCTTAAATTAGAACAGTTGTTCTTCAGGTTTAAGCACTTGTTCTACATGAACAGAGTATAGTAAGACACAAGAATATAGTACTTAAAAAAATGAGCTCATAGACCTTACCACATTCTTGGTTTGGGACCAGTACAGAACAAGCGTTCCCAGTCATCGTCCAGTAAATGTGTCTCAGGAGAGCGTAAGGGGATTTGATGAGTTTCTTTGCCAGTGAAGTACGTTTTATCCAGGTAATTCCGATATTGCCACCAAGCATTCTTGAAGATAGCAGAGGTATTAGCACAGGTTACCTCATCCTGAGTTTCCAAATCGGTCCTTCTCTAGAGAGAAAAATGGGAAAGTTTGCTGTATTATAACCATCATGGAGGTAGAATGTGTGGGACAAAGCAAAGTAGTTGCCATGAATAACATTACTTACACATAAATCCTGGAAAAACACCTACAACTGGCATTTTCCTTGATCTTCAGTATAATATTTCCAAGATGGGAAGATACGCACATAGGATTTAACAACATCAAATGCGATAGATGCTAAACTACGACTGGCTGGTTGTGCTTCCGACATAGGAAACGGCGTACTGACTGGTGGAGTTGGGGTTCGTCGTGCTAGTACTGGCCCTTTGGGCACTCAAGCTGCCTTACTAACTGCTCTTGTTTGGGAGCTCTATGGTGGAGATGGTGTTGTGTCAACAGGAACTGGGTTACTATCTGCTGGGGCTGGGGTTAGATTGGGTGAAGCTGGTTCTCTGACCATTGCAGTAGGGGTACAATCTGTGAGAGTCTAGGTTATGTCTGATAGGGCTGGTTCTCATGCATGTACAACCGGGGTGCTATCTCCACCAAGAGGTAGCACTGTTTTATTTGAAGATCGTGTTTTTACTCCGCTAGGTACTGCCATCAGCCACTCCAATTCAAATGGCTGATAAACAGGAAACATAATTGAATGTACAAACATTGTATGAGAGACAGATGCAATAGATAGTATGGAAAAAAAGAGGGCATGAAATAGTTGACATGTATATTGTTTAACTAAAACGGATAGCAGGACATAATTTCACATATATGATGTCTATCTAAACTGGATAGCATAGCATAACATAATTCAAAGATATGATGAATAACTAAACAGGATTGCATGACATAATTCACATACATGTTATCTAAGTAATCAGGATCGCATGATTTAATTCACATATGTGATTTATATGCTAAACAGAGGGCATTCGATATGATGTCTGAACTAAGAATATGGTGTTGAATATTGTGTATATGATGTCTAAACTATGCAATGCAAGACACCATATGCAAAACTATGCCAAGTTAGAGCATACACCTTGGTGGGGGAATAGGACTGGTCATCTGTCTTTGAATCCGTCTCTAAGGAGCTATCGGGACCCAACAAGAGATCTGCTCTGACAGGTAGCACTGTCTGCTCTGAAGGCCTTGTTTTCACACCAGATTTTTCCATCTCCCACCCAAATGGCTGATTCATGGGAAGAGTAGTTTAATGTACAAACATTGTCGACAAATGGAAATTGCAATTGCATTCAGTCGACTAGAGGGGGGTGAATAGGCTATTTTTATGAATTCTTCACTGAGGAATTTCAGGGTGAGGAAATTCCTAAGAGAAGAACTACTTGCAGCGGAATAAGTACTCAGATGCAAACATAACAGACCATAAGCATGGTCATCATGATGAAATGAAAACAAGCACAGAGCACAGAAAGCTTAAACACAGGATAAACAGAACGAAGACAAACAAACTGAAGAAATTGAACTGAGGAAATTGAGAAAGTCTTCAGTCAAAGTCTTGAAAAAGATATGAACAAGCACATAACACAATAATGAGGAAATGGAAGGGTTGAGGAAATAGAACCAGTTAGCTCGGTGAAGACAATGATTTGGTAGACCAGTTCCAACTGCTGTGACGGTTGTACGTCTGGTTAGGGCGGCTAGGTATTCAAACCTGAGGACACACAGTCCCGGACACCCAGTCCTGAACACACATTCTAGGACACTTAGTCCTCACCGTATTCCCCTTGAGCTAAGTTCACACAGACCTCGCCCAATCACTTGTGGTAAGTCTTCAGGTGACATCCAAACCTTCACAAACTAGGTCACTCGGCGATCCACAATTTCCTCTTGGATGCTCTAGAGCATGACGCCTAACCGTCTGGAAGATGCACAGTCTTCAAAGGTAACAAGCGTCGGATCCACATAGGATCAATCTCTTCAGTGATGCTCAATCACTTTGGGTTTGTAGGTGTTTGGGTTTGGGTTTTCCTCACTTGATGATTTTTTCTCAAAGTCCTCGGAGGATGGGATGCTCTCAAATGACAAGTGTCAGTTTCTCGCAGAGCAGCCAACCAGCTAGTGGTTGTAGGGGGCGGCTATTTATAGCCTAGGGAGTAGCCTGACATGATAAGACATAAATGCCCTTCAATGATATGACCGTTAGGTGGGAAGATATTTTGGGACAGCTGGCGCGTAGCACAACAACGGTCGGAAATTTGACTATCAAATTCCTCAGGGCTATCATGTTCCTCACTTGTAGGCAATCCGCACTGGCGAATTCCTAACTCCTCAGTCAGAATAAATTCCTCGGAGACCAGAAGAACATCGTCTCTATCACTGAAGAAATTAACTGAGTTGTATGAGATTTCCAATGGCTTCACTCGAAGGGATTGGTAGGTGTAGAATTTTGAGTTGAGCATCACTTGGAAACTTTTCCTTAGTATTTCCTTGACCCCCTTTAACAGTACGGTGTTTCCTATGACTCAAGAAAGAGAAAAAAGAAACTACGAAAACAAAAGTCTTCATGCTTCATGTTCCTCGAATGAATACCAAGTCTTCATGGTCACACCAATTTCTTCACTTTCAAAGTCTTCAGAAATCCAAAGTCTTCAATTGAATAACTTCATTTTTAGGGGTCGACTTCCTCTATAAATATCAAACTCCTCATAGACTTATAGACCTGTGTACACTCACAAAAGCAACAGTCCCTTAACCTATAAGTCTTCAATACACCAAAATCACTAAGGGGCACTAGATGCACTTACAATCTCCCCCTTTTTGGTGATTAATGACAATATAGGTCAAGTTTTCAACGGGGATAAACATATGAAGTGTAAATACTGATATTGAGGAATTTGATTGCAAGATATAGAAGAACTCCCCATGAAGATGTGCATAGAGAGGAATTTACTTTTGAAGCAATGCACACTTGAAGAGTAGAATCATGGAGATCTCCCCCTATATCTTGTAATTCATACATGCATTTAACATATAATATGAAGAATTTGAAATGCATGATGAAATATGGTGACTGATGTAATTCAGCATGCGTGCATTGACATATATGAGGAATAAGCATGCAGAAGAACACGGCAAAAGTATCAGGCCACCATCGGGTTTTAAGTTTACAACTCAATCCGGCAATGTCTTCAAAAGAACGAGAGTTGTAACTTAGCAAAAAAACACCCATATAAGTAGACCCGCTTGAAGACTAACTCAAATTTCTCCCCTTTGTCATCGAATGACCAAAAGGGTCGAAAAAATGAGGACTAACGCCCCTGAAGAATATCATCACTGAGTCGATGAAGGAGCGCCAGCATTGTTGGGGTCAGTTGTTGAGGTAGGACCTGCCGCAATGTCGTCCAAGTTTTCATGCTCATCAGTCATGCGTGATGAAGAATATGAGTTGGCTACCAAGGAAGGAACTTTGGTTTTCTTGAATTTCTTCGCTGGTGGCTGAGACCAGTCAAAGTCCTGCTTGAGACCCATTTGCTTCAGATCTTCTTCACCATACAGATATGAAAGAACAGCCAGGTGCGACTGAAGACTTCATGGAGGTAGTAATGGTTTTCCTTCACTGCATTGTGTGTAGCAGTCATGTTGTGAAGAATAGAGCCAAACTGACGCTTAACCCATTTGTGGTTGTGATCGACCTTCTGGTGAAGACTGAGGAGAAGCTCACGATCAGTCATCACCCTTGGAGCTGAGCCTTGAGGATTTTGCTTTGAAGCATTTATGGCAGAGTCATCATTGGTGGCGTAGGATGCAGCTTTGCGGAACTGACCATCCAATGGACGAATGCCTTCATCAATAATAGTAGTAGCCTTGCCCTTTTCATCAGCTGAGGAAAATGTCCGCTTGAGGACTTCTATTGGGGGAAAGTAACTGACGTGATTATGAAAATCAGCCTTGTAGTTGAGTGAAGACCTTGTTCTGAGGAATCTCATAATCCAAGGAGCATAAGGCTTCAACTCAAATAGAGAGAGTGCAACATTTGCCAGAGTCCTCATGAAGAAATCATGGTAGTTGACATGAATGCCATGTATGATATTGAATAGCATATTCTTCATGATGCCAACAACTTCTTCATCATTCGAGTCGTGGCATTTTATTGGACTCAATGTCTTCGACAGAATGCGATAAACAGTTCTAGGCACATACAACAATTCCTTCATGAGGAATTTGGTCCTTGGGGCTTGACCGGGCTTCAGCTGCTTCATCAACACTTGCATATAGTGGTCAGTAAGTTCAGGTTCATGAGAGATACAACGTGCACCTTCAAGGGGAGGACTGACAGGCTGGGCATGAAGCAATTCAGAGGCCGGTGCTTTGAAGTGAGTATTCTCTATCATCCAGTCCATTACCCAAGAGTTCACATCAGAAGCATCTCCTGTGATGTGCAACATTGCACAGAACTAAAGAATTAGCTCTTCATTCCAATCAACAATATTAGTGCAAAAGTTGAGCATTCCAGCGTCATGAAGAACATTGAGGACTGGCGTGAAGCAAGGCAGTGATTCCATGTCCACATGAGGAATATGCTCATGGTCGAAGACTTTGTCTTTGTTGAAAAGTAGCGAAGAATAGAAGTTGGCTTGGCTAGAAGTCCAGAAACGCTTCCTTCTAAGATGAGCAAAGTCATATGGGTTGTAATCCGTGAACAATATGTGCTCGTGGAAGAAGTCATCAGCCTTAAATTTTTGCTTCTTTGAGAAGGGATCCTTTGGCTTGGGCTAAGGAGTATCATTTAATTGCATCATAACCTTAGGAATCGCAATCTCAGGATCCACGGGGTGAGGAATTTCAGTGCCTTCTTAAGTGGTTGCCTGGGTCTTCAATTCTTCATCAACTTGAACATCAGCACTAGTGGCTGGAATCTCGTCATGAATAGATGGAGCGTGGTGAGTTTCCTCAGAACCCATTTGAACTTCAGTTCGCACTGGGACTGAGGAATTTGTTGCAGAGGAGTGAACAAAGGAGAATTGGGGTGCTGACTTTCCCAAAAGTCATTGTTCATCACAGGTGTTGTGCACCCAATGTCCATATTCTCATCTTCATCACTCATTTCTTCAACATCGGCCTCGTCAGCAGTGAACTGAGGCGTGGGCAATGAGACAACTAGGGTTGAAGGGATTGCATCCACTTCAATTTCTTCATCCAACTATTCCGAGGAAGCAGCAGAAGGAATATCTTCATCGGATCCGCTTGGGATCACATATTCTTCATCAAAAGGAATGAGTTCCTTTGATGGCATGCTTGAGACTGGAACAGCATCAATCAGATACTCAAAAGAGCTGGTCAATTTCTTCATCTTCTTCGGAGCTAAAGATTCTGATGAATTTGATGCTTTCCTTTTCTTCACAGCTGCACGCTCCACAGCCTTGGCCTTCTTCCCTTCTGAGGCAGAAGGAAGAATATGACTTGGTGTAGGTGCAGGAGGAGCAAAGGAAATTGGTTCAGTTTCTTCAGGCACAACTGATGCAATTGCCCTGGCATGATCAGTTTCTTCAGGCACAACGGTTGAAGCTTCAACTGTGCTGATAGTTTCTTCAGGCGCAACACTAGTGGTTGCCCTGGCAGTTTCATCAGTGGCTGGAATGCAGTCATCAGCCCTGGTACTAGCAGATTCATCAGCAGCCTGGTTTTCATCAGCGGTGCTGGCATATTCTGTAGGCTGAGCAAATACCTCGGCCTGAGGAATTTCTTGTTGCGTTGGGGCTGCAACATTGGTAGTGAACTTCTCAGTTATCTTCACAAATCTGACCTTGGCTCCAAGCCAGTCAGCATAGTAGCGATCAAATTCATCACTCAGATTCTTGATCTCTGATTGCAGAGCTACAAGTTCTTAAGGTGAATGCTTCAAGAAGTTTTGCTTCAGAAAATGCTCTTTCTTATACTGCGCTTTCTTCACCTTCCTCCCATGTTCATATTTGCATTTCTCTTCGTGAATGAAGGCAGTCAACACATGACTTTGACCAGGAGTGAGGTTCATCTCAGGCATAGGTGTGTTGGGATCCTTGTGCCACAAGTCGATGAAGTCAAGGATCAACATTGGATCCAGCATCAATGGCACATTACTGCCTTTGGCTCTACTGGCCCCGTGCTACCTGTCTCTGATGATTTCAGCGAGTTCTTCATCATCAGCTTCGTCATCATCAGACGGTACTTGGAAGGCGACCTGCTTCTTGTGAGTACTTGGTTGAGAACCTCGTCCAGTAGTGGCATTTCTCTTTAGCAAGGTGGGGTCTAGTTGAAGAATGCCGAGGAGCAGAAGAACTTGCAGAGGCTCCTCAGGCAATAGAGATGCCTGTTATCCTTTGGCACGAACGAGATGCGCAGGTGCTGAGGATTTGGACGGAGGAGCTGAGGATTTTGGAGGAGTTTGTGAAGCATGAGGAATTGGCCCTGAGGGCTTTGCAGAACTTGGCCGTGAGGGCATTGCCGAGGAGCTTGGCCGTGAGGGCATAGAAGTTGAAGCACTAGGCTTGTGAGCACGCTTCTTGGGCATAGCCTTTTTAGGCTTGCTAGCAGAGGCCTCAGCAGTAGAAGCAGCGGAATCTTCATTAAATTTCTTCACTGCTTCTTTTGCCATTTTGGCCAACTTAGCTTGACGCTTGGCCCATTCCTTGGGAAATTCCTCACCTCTTCTGATGCTAGAGGAATCAGCAACTTGGCCAGGTGCCAATGGAGGTCTTGGGCATGGAGGGTGTACAGCGAATTTCTTCATGTACTTGGGAGTAACGTAGCGATATTCCCTCCATTCCCGTGCACATCTCCTCTCTATCTTCTATATGCGCACCTTGCACCGATTTTTGGTCTCCTTGCCATGTTTGGCCTCATTAGGAGTGCAATATTCATCATATATATCCTTAGGGATTTCAAACACTGTGTTGACTTCCAATTTCTTACCTCCCTTCTGAGGTTTCTTGCCATCTGCCATTTTCTTCAGCTGAGGATTTTGATCTATTGAGTTCTCTGAGGAGGTATGCAACTTTACTTCGAGGAACGCTGCAAATGAGTTAAGTTGATGAGAACCTAGAGATTCAGCAGCGGACATCTATACTGATGTCTACTACACAACCTTCTTCTTGTAGACATTGTTGGACCTCCAAGTGCAGAGGTTTGTAGGACAGTAGCAAATTTCCCTCAAGTGGATGACCTAAGGTTTATCAATCCGTGGGATGCGTAGGATGAAGATGGTCTCTCTCAAGCAACCCTACAACCAAATAACAAAGAGTCTCTTGTGTCCCCAACACACCCAATACAATGGAAAATTGTATAGGTGCACTAGTTCGGCAAAGACATGGTGATACAAGTGGTATATGGATGGTAGATAAGGTTTTTGTAATCTGAAAATATAAAAACAGCAAGGTAACTAATGATAAAAGTGAGCACAAACGGTATTGCAATGCGTTGAAACAAGGCCTAGGGTTCATACTTTCACTAGTGTAAGTTCCCTCAACAATAATAACATATTTGGATCATATAACTATCCCTCAACATGCAACAAAGAGTCACTCCAAAGTCACTAATAGCGGAGAACAAACGAAGAGATTATGGTAGGGTACGAAACCACCTCAAAGTTATCCTTTCTGATTGATCTATTCAAGAGTCCGTAGTAAAATAACACGAAGCTATTGTTTCCGTTCAATCTATCCTAGAGTTCATACTAGAATAACACCTTAAGACACAAATCAATCGAAACCCTAATGTCACATAGATACTCCAATGTCACCTCAAGTATCCGTGGGTATGATTATACAATATGCATCACACAATCTCAGATTCATCTATTCAACCAACACAAAGAACTTCAAAGAGTGCCCCAAAGTTTCTACCGGAGAGTCAAGACGAAAACGTGTGCCAACCCCTATGCATAGGTTCATGTGCGGAACCCGCAAGTTGATCACCAAAACATACATCAAGTGGATCAGTAGAATACCCCATTGTCACCACGAGTATCCCACGCAAGACATACATCAAGTGTTCTCAAATCCTTAAAGACTCAATCCGATAAGATAACTTCAAAGCGAAAACTCAATCCCTTACAAGAGAGTAGAGGGGGAGAAACATCATAGGATCCAACTATAATAGCAAAGCCCGCGATACATCAAGATCGTACCACCTCAAGAACACGAGAGAGAGAGAGAGAGAGAGAGAGATCAAACACATAGCTACTGGTACATATCCTCATCCCCGATGGAGAACTACTCCCTCCTTGTCATGGAGAGCACCATGATGATGAAGATGGCCACTGGAGAGGGGTTCCCCCTCTGGCAGGGTGCCGAAACGGGTCTAGATTGGTTTTCGGTGGCTACGGAGGCTTCTGGCGACGGAACTCCCGATCTATTCTGCTCCCCGAAGTTTTTAGGGTATATGTGTATATATAGGAGGAAGAAGTACGCCGGTGGATCTCCGGGCTGTCCACGAGGCAGGGGGCACACCCAGGGGGTGGGCGCGCCCCCACCCTCGTGGGCAGCTCGAGACTCTCCTGGTCCATCTACGATACTCCGTGGGCTTCTTCTGGTCCAAAAATAAGTTCCGTGATGTTTCAGGTCAATTGGACTCCGTTTGATTTTCCTTTTCTGCGATACTACAAAACAAGGAAAAAACAGAAACTGGCACTGGGCTCTAGGTTAATAGGTTAGTCCCAAAATAATATAAAAGTGCATAATAAATCCCATAAACATCCAAAATATATAATATAATAGCATGGAACAATAAAAAATTATAGATACGTTGGAGACGTATCAACATCCCCAAGCTTAATTCCTGGTCGTCCTCGAGTAGGTAAATGATAAAAACAGAATTTTTGATGTGGAATGCTACCTAACATATTTCTCTAAGTAATTCTCTTCATTTTGGCATGAATGTCAGATCCATAAGATTCAAGACAAAATTTTAATATTGACATAAAAATATTAATACTTCAAGCATACTAACTAAGCAATCATGTCTTCTCAAAATAACATGGCCAAAGAAAGTTCATCCCTACAAAATCATATAGTTTGGTCATGCTCCATTTTCTTCACACAAGAATGCTCTCATCATGCACAACCCCGATGACAAGCCAAGCAATTGTTTCATACTCTAGTAATCTCAAACTTTTTTCAACTTTCACGCAATACATGAGCGTGAGCCATGGATATAGCACTATGGGTTATGTGGAGAAGACAAAAAGGAGAAAGTCTCACATCGACGCGGCTAATCAATGGGCTAGGGAGATGCCATCAATTGATGGCAATGCAAGGAGTAAGGATTCCCATGCAACGGATGCACTAGAGTTATAAATGTATGAAAGCTCAACAAAAGAAACTAAGTGGGTGTGCATCGAACTTGCTTTCTCACGAAGACCTAGGGCACTTGAGGAGGCCCATTGTTGGAATATACAAGCCAAGTTCTAAAATGAAAAATTCCCACTAGTATATGAAAGTGACAAAACAAGAGACTCTCTATCATAAAGATCATGGTGCTACTTTGAAGCACAAGTGTGGAAAAAGGATAGTAGCATTTCCCCTTTTTTATATATTTTTTGGGCCTTCCCTTTTTTTGGCCTTTCTCTTTTCTTTTGGGACAATGCTCTATTAATGATGATCATCACACTTCTATTTATTTACAACTCAAAGATTACAACTCGATACTAGAACAAGATATGACTCTATATGAATGCCTCCGGCGGTGTACTCGGATGGGCAATGAATCAAGAGTGACATGTATGATAAATTATGCATGGTGGCCTTGCCACAAATACAATGTCAACTACATGATCATGCAAGGCAATATGACAATGATGAAGTGTGTCATAATAAACGGAACGGTGGAAAGTTGCATGGAAATATATCTCGGAATGGCTATGGAAATGCCATAATAGGTAGGTATGGTGGCTGTTTTGAGGAAGATGTAAGGAGGTTTATGTGTGATAGAGCGTATCATATCACGGGGTTTGGATGCACCGGCGAAGTTTGCACAAACTCTCAAGCTGAGAAAGGGCAATGCGCGGTACCGAAGAGGCTAGCAATGATGGAAGGGTAAGAGTGTGTATAATCCATGGACTCAACATTAGTCATAAAGAACTCATATACTTATTGCAAAAATCTACAAGTCATCAAAAACCAATCTCTACACGCATGCTCCTAGGGGGATAGATTGGTAGGAAAAGACCATCTCTCGTCCCCGACCGCCACTCATAAGGAAGAAAATCAAAGAACACCTCATGTTTCAAATTTGTGACATAACGTTTACCATACGTGCATGCTACGGGACTTGCAAAATCAACACAAGTATTTATAAAATTCACAACTAATCAACTAGCATGACTCAAATATCACCATCTCCATATCTCAAAACAATCATCAAGTATCAAACTTCTCTTAGTATTCAATGCACTTTATACGATAGTTTTTATTATATCCCTCTTGGATGCCCATCATATTAGGACTAATTTCATAACCAAAGCAAACTCTCAAAATGATATAATTGAAGCATGAGAGTTTATCTATTTCTTCAAAATAAAACCACCGTCGTGCTCTAAAAAGATATAAGTGAAGCACTAGAGCAACAACAAACTACTCCGAAAGATATAAGTGAAGATCAATGAGTAGTCAAATAATTATGCAACTATGTGAAGACTCTCTAACATTTAATAATTTCAGATGTTGGTATTTTATTCAAACAGCAAGCAAAACTATATAAAATAAAATGACGCTCCAAGCAAAACACATATCATGTGGTAAATAAAAATATAGCTCCAAGTAAAGTTACCGATGAACGAAGACAAAAGAGGGGATGCCTTCCGGGGCATCCCAAAGCTTAGGCTTTTGGTTGTCCTTGAATATTACCTTGGGGTTCCTTGGGCATCCCCAAGGTTAGGCTCTTGCCACTCCTTATTCCATAGTCCATCGAATCTTTACCCGAAACTTGAAAATTTCACAACACCACTTCAAGTTACTGTAATGAACTCATTCTTTATTTATATTTGTGTTAAACCTACTGTATTCCAACTTCTCTATGGTTTATAAACTCTTTACTAGCCATAGATTCATCAAAATAAGTAAACAACACATGAAAAACAGAATCTGTCAAAAACAGAACATTCTGTAGTAATCTGTAACTAACGCAGACTTCTGGAACCCCAAAAATTCCAAAATAAATTGCTGGACGTGAGAAATTTATCTCTTAATCATCTGAAAAAAGAAGTAACTAAATAGCACTCTCCAATAAAAAATGGCAGCAATTCTTGTGAGCGGTAAAGTTTCTGTTTTTTACAGCAAGATCAACAAGACTTTCCCCAAGTCTTCCCAAAGGTTCTACTTGGCACAAACACTAATTAAGACATAAAACCACATCTAAAAAGAGGCTAGATGAATTATTTATTACTAAACAGGATCAAAAAGTAAATAACAAGAATAAGATTGGGTTGCCTCCCAATAAGCGCTATCGTTTAATGCCCCTAGCTAGGCATGATGATTTCAACGATGCTCACATAAAAGATAAGAATTGTAACATAAAGAGAGCATCTTGAAGAATATTACTAGCACATTTAAGTCTAACCCACTTACTATGCATAGGGATTTTGTGAGCAAACAACTTGTGGGAGGGAACAAGAATCAACTTGCATAGGAAGGTAAAACAAGGATAACTTCAAAACTTTAAGCACATAGAGAGGAAACTTGATATTATTGCAATTCCCACAAGCATATGTTCCTCCCTCATAATAATTTTCAGTAGCATCATGAATGAATTCAACAATATAACCAGCACCTAAAGCATTCTTTTCATGATCTACAAGCATAGAAAATTTACTACTCTCCACATAAGCAAGATTCTTCTCCTTCGGAATAGTGGGAGTATCATAAGAAACTCGAATACTATAAATTGTTTCCACATTAAAAGAGTAATGTTCAGAAAAAGGGTAATCATAATCATGACAAGTTATATAAATATAATCATCACTACTTTTTATAGCATATGTATCATCACAATAATTATCATAAGTAGCAACTTTGTTCTCATCATAATCGATTGAAACCTCTTCCAAGATATTGGAATCATCACTGAATAAAGTCATGACGTCTCCAAATCCACTTTCATAATTATCATAATAAGATTCAACATCCTCCAAAATAGTGGGATCATTACTTCCTAAAGTTGACACTCTTCCAAATCCACTTTCATCAATATAATCATCATAAGTAGGAGTCATGTTATCATCATTATAAATTTGCATATCAAAACTTGGGAGACTAAAAATATCATCTTCATTCAACGTAGCATCCCCAAGCTTGGGACAAACATTAATTGCAGCAAATATATTCTCAAAAACATCATCCTCATCAAACATAGCATCCCCAAGCTTGGGCCTTTTCATATCATAAGCATAATCACCCTCATCATTAATAGTATGGACAGCACCAATAGTATAGCAATTATCATCATCACAATGAGTAATAGGAGCAACATCATTTGGGAGAGATACCTTTTTACCTTTACTTCTCCGTTTTTTCTATTTCTTCTTCACATCATGTGTGGGTTCAACCCTATTTTTGGAGCTCCTTATTAATGAGATTGGTTGAATAGAAGGCTCCTCCTCGTTACCTGATTCATCATAAGAAATAATAGGAGGATATTGGGAAGTCTCTTCCCTTTCATTAGTATTCTCTTCATCTTCTATTTCTTTTCTTTTCTTTATGTAATTGGAAATATAAGGATTTTCAATACAATTCACCACACAATACATATAAATTTCCTCTAGATCAAAATCAAGAAGTTTATCACGGGCAAATACTTGAAGATAGTTAGTTATACATTTCATTTCTTCATAACCCATAAGAAAACTAAGTTCATTATGATGTGCAAGGGAAATCAAGTCATCACAATTTTTGGAAACGATTAGATCATGAAACAATTTGCATCGGATGGTTAAATGACCATGTTCATTGCAAAGTTCACAAGTACGGCTAAGAAAATTTAAATTTCCAGCACAAACATCTAGCCTTTCTTGCAACCATTTAGTTTCTAAGTACTTATGCCTCTTGCAAAATCTATCTTCCCTAATTGGTGTGTACGTGCAAACTCTATGCACTCCACAAAAATCGACATGCTTATAGGAGACATTCTCATCATGACTAGTGCAATCATCATTAGTACTATGGATATTCAAAGAGTTCATACTAATAACATTGCAATCATGCTCATCATTCAAAGATTTAGTTCCAAACATTTTAATGCATTCTTCTTCTAACACTTTGGCACAATTTTCCTTTCCATCATACTCACGAAAGATATTAAAAAGATGAAGCGTATGAGGCAAACTCAATTCCACTTTTTTGTAGTTTTCTTTTATAAACTAAACTAGTGCTAAAATAAGAAACAAAAATATTCAATTGCAAGATCTAAAGATATACCTTCAAGCACTAACCTCCCCGGCAACGGCTCCAGAAAAGAGCTTGATGTCTACTACACAACCTTCTTCTTGTAGATGTTGTTGGGCCTCTAAGTGCAAAGATGTGTAGGACAGTAGCAAATTTCCCTCAAGTGGATGACCTAAGGTTTATCAATCCGTGGGAGGGGTAGGATGAAGATGGTCTCTCTCAAGCAACCCTGCAACCAAATAACAAAGAGTCTCTTGTTTCCCCAACACACCCAATACAATGGTAAATTGTATAGGTGCACTAGTTCGGCGAAGAGATGGTGATACAAGTGGTATATGGATGGTAGATAAAGGATTTTGTAATCTGAAAATATAAAAACAGCAAGGCAACTAATGATAAAAGTGAGCAAAAATGGTATTGCAACGCACTGAAACAAGGCCTAGGGTTCATACTTCCACTAGTGTAAGTTCCCTCAACAATAATAACATAATTGGATCATATAACTATCCCTCAACATGCAACAAAGAGTCACTCCAAAGTCACCAATAGCGGAGAACAAACGAAGAGATTATGGTAGGGTATGAAACCACCTTAACGTTATCCTTTCTGATCGATCTATTCAAGAGTCCGTAGTAAAATAACACGAAGCTATTGTTTCCGTTCAATCTATCCTAGAGTTCGTACTAGAATAACACCTTAAGACACAAATCAATCAAAACCCTAATGCCACCTAGATATTCCAATGTCACCTCAAGTATCCGTGGGTATGATTATACATATGCATCACACAATCTCAGATTCATCTATTCAACCAACACAAAGAACTTCAAAGAGTGCCCCAAAGTATCTACCAGAGACTCAAGATGAAAACATGTGCCAACCCCTATGCATAGGTTCATGTGCGGAACCCGCAAGTTGATCACCAAAACATACATCAAGTGGATCAATAGAATACCCCATTGTCACCACGGATATCCCACGCAAGACATACATCAAGTGTCCTCAAATCCTTAAAGACTCTATCCGATAAGATAACTTCAAAGGGAAAACTCAATCCATTACAAGAGAGTAGAGGGGGAGAAACATCATAGGATCCAACTATAATAGCAAAGCTCGCGATACATCAAGATCGTACCACCTCAAGAACACGAGAGAGACAGAGAGAGATCAAACACATAGCTACTGGTACATACCCTCAGCCCCGAGGGAGAAGTACTCCCTCCTCGTCATGCAGAGCACCGTGATGATGAAGATAGCCACCAAAGAGGGGTTCCCCTCCGGCAGGGTGCTGGAACGGGTCTAGATTGTTTTTCGGTGGCTACGGAGGCTTCTGGCGATGGAACTCCCGATCTATTCTGCTCCCCGAAGTTTTTAGGGTATATGGGTATATATAGGAGGAAGAAGTACGTCGGTGGATCTCCGGGCTGTCCACGAGGCAGGGGGCACGTCTAGGGGGTGGGCGCACCCTCCCACCCTCGTGGGCAGCCCGGGACTCTCCTGGTCCATGTCCAATACTCTGTGGGCTTCTTCTGGTCCAAAAATAAGTTCCGTGAAGTTTCAGGTCAATTAGACTCCGTTTGATTTTCCTTTTCTGCGATACTCTAAAACAAGGAAAAAACAGAAACTGGCACTGGGCTCTGGGTTAATAGGTTAGTCCCAAAAATAATATAAAAGTGCATAATAAAACCCATAAACATCAAAAACAGATAATATAATAGCATGGAACAATCAGAAATTATAGATACGTTGGAGACGTATCATGTACCTATGAACAGAGTATAGGTGTGAAGAATTTGGAGAGGTCATATGCGTTCTCAGAAGTTTTTGCAAAAAGAACAAGTTCGAGGAATTTGACCAGTTGCGTCTTGAGGAATTTCACTAAGCGTTCTTTGACTTAGGTTCCAGAGTTGTACAAATTTGAAAATTCACACAATTGAGGAATGTTGAAGAAAAAATGCTGCTTAGGGAAACAGATCAAGAACAGATGATATGTGAGGTGTTTAGTGTGTGAAGATTTGAAGAATAAACACCTTTTGAAGATTTTGTAGAAAACATCAGAATCAACAAGGGTAGTAAAAGTACCTTCTAATTACCCTTGACTAAGAACACGACGAACTGTGAAGAGTAGATTTACAAGCTCATCTGTTCGGATCTTCCACGCCCTAACTTGGCAGAGGAAGACAGCTACGGCGGCAGCGGAGTGAAGAAATACGCAGCCGACACGAGTACGACGGGGACGAGGTCGAGGCAGTGAAGCTCTTCCTCACTGGCGACGATGTTAGTAGCGGTGGCGCTAGGGTTTGAGAGCTCGAGCGAGGGAGTGAGGTCGAGCGGAGAAAAAACGAAGTGAGGAAAAGAGAGGGGTATTTATAGCCAAAGTGAAAAACTGCTCGCCCGAGGAAATTTGATGAACGTGCCCCTGACCCTTCTCATTCGTGTGACATGTGTCACCCACGTACTGAGAGGTGACGATCATGGGCGATCGTGGGTGAATAGGATAATATATCATGGAAAGTGGAACGGTTTGAGCGGCAAAAGCCAAAAATTCAGATAAGATAATTTTAAAGTTTCGTTCGCAAATTCTTCAGCTGACAAGGACACAGTGAAGATTTTGAACGAGTTTCAAATAGAACGCACATTAAGAATTTTTGAATAGAATGGGTTGAGTTTAGCATAGAGGGGGAAGGGTCCGATCACATTCACTTAGTAGAAAGAGCAACTTGAAGAAATAGCAATAAGTGAATGTTGTAGAGGACATAAACTCATATATATCTATTGCCAATGAAGAACAACAACAGAAAGAGTGAAGACATTGCAAAGTTGAAGAAAATGAACAACTGAGGAATTTCAAAAATGAGGAAAAACTCAAATTGAAGATTTTCAACTTTTGGTGGTGGCGGGACCCACCGTATAAGAGTTATGATTTCAGACACCGCGTACAATTGTCGTAGGGTTCTGAAAATCTAATTCTTCGTTAATTTCTTCACACTTAGAGTGTTAGTCTTCATTGATTGAAGAAAAACATTTTTTGCGTGTTGCACATCTAAGTCATCAATTTTGCATAAGTGTTAGGATGTGTGTCCTTTTCAAAGGACATTCGAAGATTCTAGGATATTTAGCTCACACCTCAACTTGCTAAATCTCTTCTCATCCAAGGGCTTTGTGAAGATATCACCTAGCTATTCTTCAGTCTTCACATGCTCAATAGAGATGTCGCCCTTCAACACATGATCACGAAGAAAATGATGACGAATCTGAATGTGCTTTGTCTTCGAGTGCTGAATAGGGTTATGAGCAATCTTGATGGCACTCTCATTGTCATAGTAGAGAGGCACATTCTTCATGTTGAGACCATAGTCCTTGAGGGTTTGCTTCATCCACAGCAATTTAGCACAGCAAGAACCAGTAGCAATGTACTCAGCTTCAGCAGTAGACAATGATACGCAATTCTGTTTCTTTGAGGACCAACAAACCAAGGATCGCCCGAGGAAATGGCATGTGCCTGATGTTGACTTGCGGTCCACATGATCACCAGCATAGTCAGAGTCTGAATATCCAATGAGATCAAAAGCCGAGCCCTTGGGATACCATAATCCAAGTGTTGGTGTGTGATCTAGATATCGAAGAATATGCTTCACAGCCTTATGGTGTGATTCCTTTGGTGTAGCTTGAAATCGGGCACACATGCAAACACTAAGCATAATATCTGGCCTAGATGCACATAAATACAATAAAGAACCAATCATGGAGCGGTATACCATTTGATCGAAGTCAATACCATTTTCATCAGTGCATAGATGGCCATTTGTGGGCATAGCGATTTTGACTCCTTTGCAATCTTGCATGCCAAATTTCCTCAGTACATCCTTGAGGTATTTCTCCTGAGATATGAAAATGCCATTACGTTGTTGACGAATTTGAAGACCTAAGAAGAATTTCAATTCTCCCATCATAGACATTTGATATTCTTCACTCATCATATAGGCAAATTCATCACTATAATGTTGGTCAGTACAGCCAAAATTGATATCATCAACATATATTTGGCACACAAACAATTCACCATCATAAGATTTAGTGAAAAGAGTTGGGTCAAGTGAACTGGGTTTGAAGCCTTTCTTCATGAGGAATTCCTTCAAACTATCATACCATGCCCGAGGGGCCTGCTTGAGGCCATAGAGGGTCTTATTGAGTCTGAAGACTTTGTCAGGATGCTTTGGATCTTCAAAACCTGGGGGTTGCACAACATATACTTCTTCCTCAAGCTTACCATTGAGGAATGCACTTTTCACATCCATTTGATATAAGATGATATCATGATGGTTAGCATAAGCAAGTAATATGCGAATAGCCTCAAGTCTAGCAATATGTGCAAAAGTTTCATCGAAATCAATCCCTTCAACCTATGTGTAGCCTTGATCTACAAGTCGTGCCTTATTCCTCACCACAAGGCCATTTTCATCTTGCTTGTTGCGGTAGATCCACTTTGTGCCAATGATATTGGGCTTGCGAGGATCTGGACATTTGACCAGTTCCCAGACGTTGTTGAGCTCGAATTGATGTAATTCCTCTTGCATAGCTTGAATCCACTCAGGCTCCAGAAATGCTTCATCTACCGTAGTGGGCTCTCTAATAGAGACGAAACTAAAGTGCCCACAGAAGTTAGACAAATGTGAAGCTCTTGAGCGTGTGAGAGGACCTGGAATGTTGATGTCGCTGATGATTTTCTCAATTTGCACTTCATTTGCAACGCGAGGATGAGTTGGTTGTCGTTGAGGAAGTTGATCAGCATTTTCTTCAGCACCATTTTCCTCAGGTGCATCAGCATGACGTTCTTCATGTTCTGGAATGACTTGTTCAGTAGGAATGACATCCTCAGTAGCCTTCAACTTGATGGATTCCTCAGGTGATTTTTCATCTAGCACAGGAGGTAGGTGCTCTCTTTGCGAACCATTAGTCTCACCGAACCGCACATCTGCAGTTTCAACAACCTTGTGGTGATAGGTGTTGAAGACTCTGTAGGTGTGCGAGTCCTTACCATAACCAAGCATAAAACCTTCATGTGCTTTCGGTGCAAATTTAGAACTTTGATGAGGATCTCTAATCCAGCATTTAGCACCGAAGACTTTGAAATAACTCACATTGGGTTTCTTGTCAGTGAGGAGTTCATATGCAGTCTTCTTGAAGAATTTGTGAAGATATACCCTGTTGATGATGTGGCACATAGTATCAATTGCCTTAGGCCAGAAGCGAGGAGGCGTATTATACTCATCAAGCATAGTGCAGGCCTTCTCAACAAGAGTCCTGTTCTTGCGCTCCACGACGCCATTCTGCTGAGGAGTATAAGGAGCAGATAACTCATGAGTAATACCAAGTTCATCAAGATAGTCATCAGGACCAGTGTTCTTGAACTCAGTTCCATTGTCACTTCTGATGTGCTTGATCTTCACACTAAAGTTTATTGAAGCCCTCGAGGAAAATCGTTTGAAGACTTCATGCACTTCAGTTTTTTAAGTGATGATATGCACCCATGTATATCGAGAATAATCATCAACAATGACAAAGCCATATAAAGATGCAGCATTGGTAAATGTGGCATAGTGAGCAGGGCCAAAGAGATCCATGTGAAGCAATTCAAATGGACGAGTGGTAGTCATGATGGTCTTTGAGGGATGCTTGGCCTTGGTCATCTTTCTGGCTTCACAAGCTCCACACAAATGGTCCTTGAGGAATTTTACACCCTCGAACATGCTTCTTCTTTGCGAGCATGTGCAAGTTCCTCATCCTAGCATGACCAAGTCGTCGATGCCATAGCCAGCCTTCTGAAGCTTTTGCAAGTAGACATGTAGCAGGTTGTGGTCCTATAGAGAAATCAACAATATACAAATCTCCTCTCCTAAAGCCTTCGAAGACTTTGGAATTGTCAGCTTCCATGATCACAACACAACGATACTTGCCAAAGACAACAACTAAGGATGGCAATTTTATCCATGGATATCCGACCCGAATGGATAGGGTTTGGATATGATTTTGTGTCCCTGGGCGGCGCCCAAACCCGACCCGATTGTTTGTGGATAGGGCATGGATATAATCTTGTACCCATGGATATATCCAAACCTGACCCGATAGTATGACTTAATGGGGGAAAATATGATATCCCTACCCCATGGTCATATGTCGCACAACAATTTTACACTTTTTTTATCTAAAACATGCATAAGAAATTACACAATCCCCATCGTAACTTTTTTTAGTTGACATTCAATCCCCTCTGTAACATACTCCAACACCCCTTCCCTTATTTTTACCTCCTTCTTAAATGACTCGTCATTCTCATCTATTAGAAAAATACTGAATGATCTTAGGTTGTTAGTGGATGTTGATTTACCATAAGTGAAGCCTAGCCTACCACGAGGTGAAGAATGGAAGAGTTTATGTTAATATTGTATTATGTCTTATTTATATGTCTCGAGAGGACCCAATGGATATCCAATGGGTATGGATATCCATAGGATTTGGACATGGACACAATTTTTCACCCATGGATTTTTTCATGGGCGGGCAAAGACTGTCTTCATGGACATGGATATGGATTTGAGATTGTTCAACCCGATCCAAACCCGACCCATTGCCATCTCTAACAACAACCATATCAAGATCACAAAGCATTGAGACAGACATGAGGTTGAACCCTAAGGACTCGACAAGCATGACTTTGTCCATGTGTTGATCCTTTGAGATTGCAACCTTACCTGGACCCAATACCTTGCTTTTTCCTTTGTCAACGTAGGTGATATGCTTCAGATGTCATGGAGATAAAGCAGAGTCCATCAATAAGCTCATGTCACCAGTCATGTGATTTGTACATCCACTATCGAGGACCCACTGAGTGGCTTTGGGTTGATCATCCCGCAGATGAATTAGTGCAGTTTACGAACTCATATACTTCATGAGTGAAGAATGTGACATCAAATTCATCAGATCAATTCCGTCAAGCAAGAGAATGGGTAGAGTAGTATGGGGACGAGAGAAATGAAAATTCATTTATTCATGACTAGCTTGCATCCTTTCAAGCATATTCAGGTCTCCAGGAAATTCTTCAGACATTTAAGTTCGTCTGGAGACCTGACCCTGCATAAGAGATTAGTTTTTTTCTTCACCACCCACATCTGAAGGGGTGGCAAAGAGTTCATCATTCTACGAGCTCCATAAGAGAAAGGTGGCATAGATGCCAATCCACTTCGTTTCACATAAGAGGAGTTATGGTAAGCATAAGAGTAAGCAGAGAAATTCTTTGAGGATTTATGAACATAATGATTTGAAGAATAATGCACATATCCATAATCCTTAGATCTTCCCTGCGAAACAGAAGGGTTAGCATGATGATGTTCATATGAGGACTTTGATCCTTTTGAGGAATTTTATCCACATGAGGAATTTGGTTCGTATGAGGACTTAGATCCATATGAAGAGTTTGATCTGGAGTTCCTATTCTTCACAGTTGGTGTCATGATGACATTCACCTGAATACTTTTAAGGCACCTTTTGGGAACCCAGATTTTCTTCATAGGGGGACCGTTCCTGCAGTCAGTGGCAACATATCTAGCAAATACTTCACCATCCTGATTTTTGAACAGTTTGTAATTGGAGTCAAATAATTCATCAGAAGAATATGAAGATTCACATGTAAAGCCAGATAAAGTAGATGGATCCACTGAAGGTCCCTTTGCAGCAACCCATGAGGTTTTCGGATACTGCTCAGGCTTCCAGTAAGTCCCATCAGCATTGAGTTTCCTCTCAAAGGCAATACCCTCTTTCCTAGGGTTCCTGTTAAGGATCTGCTTTTTAAGCACACCACAAAGAGCCTGATGCCCTTTGAGGCTTTTGTACATGCCTATCATATACAGATCCTTCAGCCATGCATCATCAGTGATACTAGCAATGTCCTCAGATGAGGAATTAGTGATAGCAGAGACAGGTGAAGAATTTGCCGCAATAAAAGCATTTGAACATTTAGGTGAAGAATTAGCAGATTCACGTTCAATGCATTTCAAACATGGAGGAATAAATTATTCCTGAGTAGCGCTGATTTGTTGAGCAAGTAATGAATCACACTCCTTCTAAAGATCTTCGTAACACACCCTTAACTGCTCAAGATCTTGCTTTCTTTGAAGAAATTCATAAGAAAGCTTCTCATGATCAGATAAGAGAGTGTTATGATGACCCTGAAGGTTATCAAACTTAGTCTGAAGTCTCTGAAGACCTTCAGCCAAAGCTTTCGACTGATTCATTTCTTCACCCAACATATCATCACTCTCATCCAGCATGTTTTGAACTTTTTCCAAAACTCTTGGTTGTTTAGTGGCAAGGGAAGCAAGTTTGGAATAACTGGGTCCAAATTCATCACCAGATTCATCATCACTTGACTCAGATAAGTAGCATTCAGTTACCTTGGCACCTTTTGCCATAAGGCATGGAGCAGAGGATGATGATTCTGGAATGAAAGTCATAGCCTTGCGTGATTCCGTGAAGTCCTCAAACCAGGGTTCATGGTGAGATCGATGTCCTTCATAGACCTCAGAGAGTCGGTCCTAGATGAGCTTCGCATGGAAGAGATGCATAACGTTCCTGAACTGATTTTGTGATAGGCCGGAGCAGATGATGTCCTTTGCCGTGACGTTGAGTAGCGTGTACTTGCGAATATCATCAGCCTCCGCCATCTTGCATAGGTCAGTAAGACCAATCTCGGTGACGGTCCAGAGTTCGTTGTTCATCGCCATGAGGCACTTCTTCATCATGGCCTTCCACTTGGGATAATCATGACCGTCAAAGATGGGGCATGTCACCATCTTCATTCCTGCGGTTGACATAACTAAAACTCCAGGTGGTTAAACCAAAATCACACAGAACAAGGGAGTACCTTGCTCTGATACCAATTGAAAGTGCGTTAAGTCGACTAGAGGGGCGGTGAATAGGCGATTTTTATGAATTTTTCACTGAGTAATTTTAGGGTGAGGAAATTCCTAAGAGAAGAACTACTTGCAGCGGAATAAGTAGTCAGATGCAAACATAACAGACCATAAGCATGGTCATCATGATGAAATGAAAAGAAGCACAGAGCACAGAAAGCGTAAGCACAGGCTAAACAGAATGAAGACAAACAGACTGAAGAAATTGAACTGAGGAAATTGAGAAAGTCTTCAGTCAAAGTCTTGAAATAGATATGAATAAGCACACAACACAGTAATGAGGAAATGGAAGGGTTGACGAAATAGAACCAGTTAGCTCGGTAAAGACAATGATTTGGTAGACCAGTTCCAACAGTTGTACGTCTGGTTAGGGCGGCTAGGTATTCAAACCTGAGGACACACAGTCCAGGACACTTAGTCCCCACCGTATTCCTCTTGAGCTAAGGTCACACAGACCTCACCCAATCACTCGTGGTAACTCTTCAGGTGACTTCCATACCTTCACAAACTAGGTCACTCGGCGATCCACAATTTCCTCTTGGATGCTCTAGACCATGACGCCTAACCGTCTAGAAGATGCACAATCTTCAAAGGTAACAAGCGTCGGATCCACGCAGGATCAATCTCTTCAATGATGCTCAATCACTTTGGGTTTGTAGGTGTTTGGGTTTGGGTTTTCCTCACTTGATGATTTTTTCTCAAAGTCCACGGAGGATGGGATGCTCTCAAATGACAAGTGTCAGTTTCTCTCAGAGCAGCCAACCAGCTAGTGGTTGTAGGGGGCGGCTATTTATAGCCTAGGGAGCAGCCCGACATGATAAGACATAAATGCCCTTCAATGATATGACCGTTAGGTGGGAAGATATTTTGGGACAGCTGGCACGTAGCACAGCAACTGTTGGAAATTTGACTATCAAATTCCTCAAGGCTATCATGTTCCTCACTTGTAGGCAACCTGCATTGGCGAATTCCTAACTCCTCAGTCAGAACAAATTCCTCAAAGACCAAAAGAACTTTGTCTCTATCACTAAAGAAATTAACTGAACTGTATGAGATTTCTAATGGCTTCACTCGAAGGGATTGGTAGGTGTAGAATTTTGAGTTGAGCATCACTTGGAAACTTTTCCTTAGTATTTCCTCGACCCCCTTTAACAGCATGGTGTTTCCTATGACTCAAGAAAGAGAAAAAAGAAACTACGAAAACAGAAGTCTTCACGCTTCATGTTCCTCGAATGAATACCAAGTCTTCACGGTCACACCAATTTCTTCACTTTCAAAGTCTTCAGAAAGTCTTCAGAAATCCAAAGTCTTCAATTGAAGAACTTCATATTTAGGGGTCGACTTTATCTATAAATATCAAACTCCTCATAGACTTATAGACCTGTGTACACTCACAAACGCATCAGTCCCTTAACCTATAAGTCTTCAATACACTAAAATCACTAAGGGGCACTAGATGCACTTACAGAAATGTAATGAAGAAAAGGATGGGCAAGATATCATCCAAATATATGATGCCTGGTTAAATAGGATGGCATTGCACATTTCACATATATTATGGCTGGCTAAAAGACATGAGACTGCATAATTTCCATATATGATATAGAAACTAAACAGGTGGCATTACAGAACATGTCTAAACTAAGCAGATGACATATATGATGTCAAAAGTAGGCATTGCAAGGCAACTTATGCATGATATGACTAACATCATCATGCCAAGGTAGAGCAAACACCTTGGGGGGTAAATAGCAGTCATCAGATGCGTCTGAATCCACCTCAGAACAGATATCTTCCTCTGGATTACAATCTGGAGAAGGGGGAGGGTTTGCCATTGAACCCACCATGGAGCGATGTCTGCATGACATTGTATTGCCGCGCAAAACTCTTCTCTTTTTCTATACATGTTCAGCATGACTGTGTACAATATCTGACATGCATACGAAAAAAATATGGTGAGATTATGTAAGGAGAGCATGCAGAAATCTAGAGTGATGGTAACAACCAGTGGATGAATCCAAAAATAATGATATCAGGTTGATGATTGCTTTAATTTAATAAAAAGACAGATGATGATTGCTTTACTATTTGTTTCCCACCCAAGATGAACAACATAGGCATACCCTAGGTGAACCAGACGATGAAGATATGTACCTAGGTAGGGTTATAGGCCTGACCTAGACACCCTCCCCTAGGACGCCACCCTAAAACCAGAAGCATTCGAAGAGGAGTCATCATCCACTCGACCATGAGGAGTTCCACTCGGAAGACTTGAAGTCACTCGACCGCTATCGGTGTCAAAACCGGCGGATCTCGGGTAGGGGGTCCCGAACTGTGCGTCTAAGGCGGATGGTAACAGGAGGCAGGGGACATGATGTTTACCCAGGTTCGGGCCCTCTTGATGGAGGTAAAACCCTACATCCTGCTTGATTGTTCTTGATAATATGAGTAGTACAAGAGTTGATCTACCACGAGATCGGAGAGGCTAAACCCTAGAAGCTAGCCTATGGTATGATTGTATATTGTCCTACGGACTAAAACCCTCTGGTTTATATAGACACCGGAGGAGGCTAGGGCTACACCGGAGGGGGGCCTGGGCGTGGCGGCACCGAGACGGGGCGGGGGGCCGGCGCGACGGGGCGGGCGGCCGGTGGA
>NC_041380.1:252907381-252930922 GCF_002162155.2 Triticum dicoccoides
CGGGGGGCCGGGGCGACGGGGCGGTGGGGCGACGGGGCGGGGGGACGGTGGGGCGGCGGGGCGGTGGAGCGACCGGGCGGCGGCGCGCGTGTGTGGGAGGGAAACAGAGAGAGAGGGGGGGTGGGGCGCGCCGGCCGTTAGATACGTTTAATCTTTGCCGTCCGCCACCTTTGCCGTCCGCTAATGTGCGCTTTGCCGTCCGTTAGCGGACGGCAAAGAGGGGGGCCGTTAAGTATTTTTTAACCAGCTCCTCAGTGGGCCCCCCTCCCTCTTTGCTGTCCGCTAGCGGATGGCAAAGAACAGGCTGATGGCAAAGGCTTTCTTTGCCATCAGCCTGTTCTTTGCCGTCTGCTTTCAGGTAGCTGATGGCAAAGAGCTTCTTTGTCGTCCGCTAGCTGACGGCAAAGAGCTGGCAGATGGCAAAGTAGCTGATTCCAGTAGTGAAAGGAGGAGATATGCATATCCGTATTGCCTATCTTGCCTTCCACGCCAAGTAGAGTCCCATCCGGAGACGGGACGAAGTCTTCAATCTCGTATCTTCATAGTCCAACAGTCCGGCCAAAGGATATAGTCTGGATGCCCGGAGACCCCCTAATCCAGGACTCCCTCAGTATCCCCTGAACCGGGCTTCAATGACGATGAGTCCGGCACGCAGTGTTGTCTTCGGCATTGCAAGGTGGGTTCCTCCTCCGAATACACCACGGAAGAGCTTGAATACAAGGATAGTGTCCGCCCCTGCAAAATAAGTTCCACCTACCACCATAGAGAGAATAATATTTCCACAAATCTAATCTGCTGACACGTTTTGGCAGCATGAGATCACGCCACGGCCCGGTAATTATTTGAACTATTTTTCTTTAATCAGCCCCGCACATAACGCGAGGCGGTTTCTCGACATGTCTTGTCAAAGCAGAGATTGTGTTCCCCTTATCACGGGATTATCATCAATACAAACATGGGTAACCCAACCATGCCTGTCGGTATGACTCCTAGATCTTAGGTAAGTCCCGAACGGCCACGAGGAGGACGCCTGATATTCATCCCCTTCATAAAGGGACAAGGCTTTTTCTTTTTTCCCTCCCGTGCTCAATCGAATCCTTCCCCCGCCCCGAGTTCTAACACCCAAAGCCCAGGTCAGGTGCTTCGGACCTTCAATCATGTCCGGATCCAGCCTTCAAGGCCGGTGGATGCCTTCCTCCGTCACGGAGGAGGACATCAAGAAGTTGAGGGAGGCCAGATATCTGACCACCGAAATTTCGCATAGGCTGCCCGCCTGAGGGCAGGTCGTCCCTACTCCCGAACCCAACGAGAGCGTTGTGTTCGTCTCCCACTTCCTCCGAGGACTAGGCCTCACTCTGGATCCCTTTGTTAGGGGTCTTATGTTCTATTACGGGCTGGATTTTCACGATCTAGCCCCGGATTCCCTTCTTCACATCTCATCATTTATTGTCATTTGTGAGAGCTTCCTCCGCATAACCCCTCACTTCGTCCGGTGGCTCAATACCTTCGATGTGAAGCCGAAGATGGTCGAGGGGCAGTACGCAGCATGCGGAGGTGCTCTAATAAGCAAAATTGCTGACGCTCCATGGCCAAAGGGTTCCTTTCCAGAGGTGTTCGGATTGTGGCAACGGGAGTGGTTTTACGTCACAGCTCCCCGAAGTGCGAAGTGGGTAGCTACCCCCACCATTCGCTAGGGCCCTCCACCACAATTGATGTCATGGATCAGCAGGGGCTGAGCTGGGGTCCAGCCAAGGACGTGCCAATATTTCAGAGCCGTATCCAAGATCTCTTCAAGGGAGATTTCAGTCTGGTTATGGTAATGCAAGTTATGCTGGTTCGTCGAGTCCAGCCTTGCAAACGCCAGCCCCTCCGCATGTGGGAATTCAACATGGAAGGACCGCGCTCTATTCAGAATTTCCTCGGCATGACGCACGAGGAGATGTACAAATCGTTCTTCGGACCCCAAATAGAGTGTCTGGACACTACCGAGGATGTGGGCCTGAGCTGCTGATACATCTCCGTCGTATCTATAGTTTTTGATTGTTCCATGCCAATATTCTACCACTTTCATATACTTTTGGCAACTTTTTATACTATTTTTGGGACTAACATATTGATCCAGTGCCCAGTGCCAGTTCTTGTTTGTTGCATGTTTTTTGTTTCGCAGAATATCCATATCAAGCGGAGTCCAAACGGAATAAAAACTGACAGAGATTTTTTTGGAATATATATGATTTTTGGGAAGAAGAATCCACGCGAGACGATGCTCGAGGGGCCCAAGAGGTAGGGGGCGCGCCCCTGACCCTCATGGCCACCACGTAAGGCGGTTGGTGCCCCTCTTTCGCCGCAAGAAAGCTAATATCCAGATAGAGATCGTGTTAAAATTTCAGCCCAATTTGACTTACGGATCTCCAGGAATATAAGAAACGGTGAAAGGGAAGAATCAGAGAACGCAGAACCAGACAGAAACAGAGAGACATATCCAATCTCGAAGGGGCTCTCACCCCTCCCATGCCATGGAGGCCAAGGACCATAGGGGAAACCCTTCTCCCATCTAGGGAGGAGGTTAAGGAAGAAGAAGACGAAGGGGCCCCCTCTCCCCTTCTCTTCCGGTGGCGCCGGAACACTGCCGTGGCCATCATCATCATCACCGTGATCTACTCCAACACCTCCGCCATCTTCACCAACATTTTCATCACCTTCCCCCCTCTATATATAGCGGTCCACTCTCCCGCAACCCGCTGTACCCTCTACTTGAACATGGTGCTTTATGCTTCATATTATTATCCAATGATGTGTTGCCATCCTATGATGTCTGAGTAGATTTTCGTTGTCCTATCGGTGGTTGATGAATTGCTATGATTGATTTAATTTGCTTGTGGTTATGTTGCTGTCCTTTGGTGCCCATCATATGATTGAGCGCATGGACCACACCCTAGGGTTAGTTTGTATGTTGATAGGACTATGTATTGGAGGGCAAGAGTGACAGAAGCTTCAACCTAGCATAGAAAATTGATGCATACAGGATTGAAGGGGGACCAATATATCTTAATGCTATGGTTGGGTTTTACCTTAATGAACATTAGTAGTTGAGGATGCTTGCTAATAGTTCCAATCATAAGTGCATAGAATTCCAAGTCAGGGATGACATGCTAGCAGTGGCCTCTCCCACATAATACTTGCTATCGGTCTAGTAAAGTAGTCAATTGCTTAGGGGCAATTTCGCAACTCCTACCACCACTTTTCCACACTTGCTATATTTACTTTGTTGTTTCTTTATCTAAACAGCCCCTACTTTTTATTTACTTGCAAACATATCCAACAACACCTACAAAGTACTTCTAGTTTCATACTTGTTCTAGGTAAAGCGAACGTCAAGCATGCGTAGAGTTGTATCGGTGGTCGATAGAACTTGAGGGAATATTTGTTCTACCTTTAGCTCCTCATTGGGTTCGACACTCTTACTTATCGAAAACTGTTGCGATCCCCTATACTTGTGGGTTATCAAGACCTTTTTCTGGCGCCGTTGCCGGGGAGCAATAGCGTGGGGTGAATATTCTCGTGTGTGCTTGTTTGCTTTGTCACTAAGTAATTTTTATTTGCTGTTCTTAGTTGTTCTTTATCTTTAGTTATGGATATGGAACACGAAATACCAAAAAAATTAGGTGTACTTGCTACTCATGGAGATGGGGAACCTCCTAAAACCCTCGATGCCGGTTATGTGAAAGATATTTTGTACTACTTTAATAATCCTGAGAAAACCCCATTTAATTATGTAATGGGAGTAATGTTGGATCAACGCGAATACTTTACGGATTACCGCTTGACACAAAAAGGGAAACTATTATGGGATCAAATTCATATATTGAATTGGTATGCTAGGCAACTATGCTTGAGATATGATTATACTTGTTGCTCTAAGGTGAAGGCTCCACACCTTCCCTTTTCATGTGAATTTAATGATAATAAAACCTTAGCTTCTTATGCTAGAGGTATATATGATTACTATGATGTGGAACAAATAGAAGAATTTGTTGCTTTTATGGGTACTTATGAAATTGAATCTATGTTTAAAGAGTTTGAAGATTTTGATGATGCTGTTTATAGACCTGAAAATTTAGCTATCCTGAAATATTGTTATGAGAATTATGAATACAATTACGAAATTAATGTGCTTATTAAGGAAGTCTCCGCTGTCCAAGAAGAGACTAATATTTTGCAGGAATCTATGGAAGAAGAAGTTGATGAAACTGTGAGCTCATTGGATGAAAAAGATGAGGAGGAGAGCGAAGAACAAAAGGAGGAAGAGCGGATTAGCTACCCGTGCCCACCTTCTAATGAGAGTAACTCTTCAACTCATACATTGTTTAATTCCCCTTCGTGCTTACCGAAGGATGATTGCTATGATGACTATTATGATCCCTTGGATTCTTTTGAAATATCCCTTTTTGATGATGCTTGCTATGCTTGTGGCCAAGATGCCAATATGAATTATGCTTATGGAGATGAACTTGCTATAGTTCCTTATGTTAAACATGAAATTGTTGCTATTGCACCCACGCATGATAGTCCTATTATCTTTTTGAATTCTCCCGACTACACTATATCGGAGAAGTTTGCACTTATTAAGGATTATATTGATGGGTTGCCTTTTACCGTTGCACATGATGATTTTGATGAATATAATATGCATGTGCTTGCTGCTCCTACTTGCAATTATTATGAGAGAGGAACTATGTCTCCACCTCTCTATGTTTTCAATACAACAAAATTGCAAGAAACTGTTTATACTATGCATTGGCCTTACTTTGTGTGCATGAATTGTTCTATTATGACATGCCGATGCATAGGAAGAGAGTTAGACTTCATCATTACATGATATATGTTACTTTGTGCTCACTACTAAATTATAAATCATTGTTAATTAAAATTGGCTTTGATATACCTTGGGATCCGGGTGGATCCATTACTTGAGCACTATATGCCTAGCTTAATGGTTTTAAAGAAAGCGCTGCTAGGGAGACAACCCAGAAGTTTTAGAGAGTCATTTATTTCTGTTGAGTGCTTTCATATAGTTCAAAAACAACAAAAATAAAGAGGGGAACCCAAAACTTTTTCAAAAAGGAAAGTGAAAGTGAGAGAGACAAGCATTGTTGAAGTGGGAGCTAGCCTTGGACTTTGTTCATGCTCACGGAAACTTTGTGAATCTTGATTACAGAAACTTTTCAATAAAAATAATTATCCCCTTGTAAAATTTCATTGTATTATAAAAATAATGTGCCAAGGTTTGCCTTTAGGATGTTTACATTTGCTTGATGGTTTGTACGGTGCAGGACAGAAACTTTGGCTGTACTGCGCGATTTTACATTTTTAGTTGGAACGTCAAATGGTTCTGATTATTTTTGCACTGTATTCCTATACAAATTGTTTATTTTTCCTAATTTTGGTAGAATTGTTCAAGTATCATAAGTATGGTGAATGTTCAGATTATTACAGGCTGTTCTGTTTTAGACAGATTCTGTTTTTGATGCATAGTTTGCTTGTTTTGATGAAACTAACAATTTATACCAGTGGATTAAGCCATGGAAAAGTTATATTACAGTAAACACAATGCAAAAACAAAATACGAATTGGTTTGCAACAGTACTTAGAGTAGTGATTTGCTTTATTATACTAACGGATCTTACCGAGTTTTCTGTTGAAGTTTTGTGTGGATGAAGTGTTCGATGATCGAGAAGGTCTCGATGTGAGAAGAAGGAAGAGAGGCAAGAGCTCAAGCTTGGGGATGCCCGAGGCACCCCAAGTAAATATTCAAGGAGACTCAAGTGTCTAAGCTTGGGGATGCTGGGAAGGCATCCCCTCTTTCTTCAACAAGTATCGGTATGTTTTCGGATTCGTTTTGTTCATGCGATATGTGCAATCTTGGAGCGTCTTTTGCATTTAGTTTTCATTTTTATTTTATGCACCATGCTGGTATGAGATAGTCCTTGGTTTATTTATAGAATGCTCTTTGCACTTCACTTATATCTTTTGAGTATGGCTTTATAGAATGCTTCATGTGCTTCACTTATATCATTTGAAGTTTGGATTGCCTGTTTCTCTTCACATAGACAACCGCCATTTGTAGAATGCTCTTTTGCTTCACTTATATTTGTTAGAGCACGGGCATATCTTTTGTAGAAAGAATTAAACTCTCTTGCTTCACTTATATCTATTTAGAGAGATGACAGGAACTGGTCATTCACATGGTTAGCCATAAAATCCTACATAAAACTTATAGATCACTGAATATGATATGTTTGATTCCTTGCAATAGTTTTGCAATATAAAGATGGTGATATTAGAGTCATGCTAGTGGGTAGTTGTGGATTGTAGAAATACTTGTGTTGAAGTTTGTGATTCCCGTAGCATGCACGTATGGTGAACCATTATGTGATGAAGTCGGAGCATGATTTATTTATTGAGTGTCTTCCTTATGAGTGGCGGTCGGGGACGAGCGATGGTCTTTTCCTACCAATCTATCCCCCTAGGAGCATGCGCGTAGTACTTTGTTTCGATAAATAATAGATTTTTGCAATAAGTATGTGAGTTCTTTATGACTAATGTTGCGTCCATGGATTATACGCACTCTCACCCTTCCACCATTGCTAGCCTCTCTAGTACCGTGCAACTTTCGCCGGTACCATAAACCCACCATATACCTTCCTCAAAACAGCCACCATACCTACCTATTATGGCATTTCCATAGCCATTCCGAGATATATTGCCATGCAACTTCCATCATCATCATATACATGACTTGAGCATTCATTGTCATATTGCTTTGCATGATCGTAAGATAGCTAGCATGATGTTTTCATGGCATGTCCGTTTTTTGATGTCATTGCTACGCTAGATCATTGCACACCCCGGTACACCGCCGGAGGCATCCATATAGAGTCATACTTTGTTCTAGACATTGAGTTGTAATATTGAGTTGTAAGTAAATAAAAGTGTGATGATCATCATTATTAGAGCATTGCCCCGGTGAGGAAAGGATGATGGAGACTATGATTCCCCCATAAGTCGGGATGAGACTCCGGACTTTACAAAAAATAAAAGAGGCCAAAGAAGCCCAAATAAAAAAAGAGGCCAAAGAAGCCCACCAAAAAAATAAAAAATAAAAATAAAAATAAATAAAAAAACAAAAAAATGAGAGAAAAAGAGAGAAGGGGCAGTGCTACTATCCCTTTTTCCACACTTGTGCTTCAAAGTAGCACCATGTTCTTCATATAGAGAGTCTCTTGAGTTATCACTTTCATATACTAGTGGGAATTTTCATTATATAACTTGGCTTGTATATTCCGATGACGGGCTTCCTCAAATGCCCGAGGTCTTCATGAGCAAGCAAGTTGGATGCACACCCACTTAGTTTCAGTTGGAGCTTTCATACACTTATAGCTCTAGTGCATCCGTTGCATGGCAATCCCTACTCACTCACATTGATATCTATTGATGGGCATCTCCATAGCCCATTGATACGCCTAGTTGATGTGAGACTATCTTATCCTTTTTGTCTTCTCCACAACCACCATTCTATTCCACCTATAGTGCTATGTCCATGGCTCACGCTCATGTATTGCGTGAAAGTTGAAAAGGTTTGAGACGTCAAAGGTATGAAACAATTGCTTGGCTTGTCATCGGGGTTGTGCATGATGTGAATATTTTGTGTGGTGAAGATGGAGCATAGCCAGACTATATGATTTTGTAGGGATAACTTTCTTTGGCCATGTTATTTTGAAAAGACATGATTGCTTTATTAGTAGGCTTGAAGTATTATTGTTTTTATGTCAAATGATAGACTGTTGCTTTGAATCACTCGTGTCTTAATATTCATGCCATGATTAGACATATGATCAAGATTATGCTTGGTAGCATTCCACATCAAAAATTATCTTTTTTATCATTTACCTACTCGAGGACGAGCATGAATTAATCTAGGGGATGCTGATACGTCTCCGTCGTATCTATAATTTTTGATTGTTCCATGCCAATATTCTACAACTTTCATATACTTTTGGCAAATTTTTATACTATTTTTGGGACTAACATTGATCCAGTGCCCAGTGCCAGTTCCTGTTTGTTGCATGTTTTTGTTTCGCAGAATATCCATATCAAACAGAGTCCAAACGGAATAAAAACTGACGGAGATTTTTTTTGGAATATATATGATTTTTGGGAAGAAGAATCCACGTGAGACGATGCTCGAGGGGCCCACGAGGTAGGGGGTGCGCCCCAAGGTGTCAGGCGCGCCCCTGGCCCTCGTTGCCACCCCGTAAGGCGGTTGGTTCCCTTCTTTCGCCGCAAGAAAGCTAATATCCGGATAGAGATCGTGTTAAAATTTCAGCCCAATCGGAGTTACAGATCTCCGGGAATATAAGAAATGGTGAAAGGGAAGAATCAGAGAACGCAGAACCAGAGAGAAACAGAGAGACAGATCCAATCTCGGAGGGGCTCTCGCCCCTCCCATGCCATGGAGGCCAAGGACCAGAGGGGAAACCCTTCTCCCATCTAGGGAGGAGGTCAAGGAAGAAGAAGACAAAGGGGCCCCTTCTCCCCTTCTCTTCCGGTGGCGCCGGAACACTGCCGTGGCCATCATCATCATCACCGTGATCTACTCCAACACCTCCGCCATCTTCACCAACATCTTCATCACCTTCCCCCCTCTATCTACAGCAGTCTTCTCTCCCGCAACCCACTGTACCCTCTACTTTAACATGGTGCTTTATGCTTCATATTATTATCCAATGATGTGTTGCCATCCTATGATGTCTGAGTAGATTTTCGTTGTCCTATCGGTGGTTGATGAATTGCTATGATTGATTTAATTTGCTTGTGGTTATGTTGCTGTCCTTTGGTACCCATCATATGATTGAGCGCATGGACCACACCCTAGGGTTAGTTTGTATGTTGATAGGACTATATATTGGAGGGCAAGAGTGACAGAAGCTTGAACCTAGCATAGAAAATTGATGCATACGGGATTGAAGGGGGACCAATATATCTTAATGCTATGGTTGGGTTTTACCTTAATGAACATTAGTAGTTGAGGATGCTTGCTAATAGTTCCAATCATAAGTGCATAGAATTCCAAGTCAGGGATGACATGCTAGCAGTGGCCTCTCCCACATAATACTTGCTATCGGTCTAGTAAAGTAGTCAATTGCTTAGGGGCAATTTCGCAACTCCTACCACCACTTTTCCACACTTGCTATATTTACTTTGTTGTTTCTTTATCTAAACAGCCCCTACTTTTTATTTACATACTCTTTATTATCTTGCAAACATATCCAACAACACCTACAAAGTACTTCTAGTTTCATACTTGTTCTAGGTAAAGCGAACGTCAAGCGTGCGTAGAGTTGTATCGGTGGTCGATAGAACTTGAGGGAATATTTGTTCTACCTTTAGCTCCTCGTTGGGTTCAACACTCTTACTTATCGAAAACTGTTGCGATCCCCTATACTTGTCGGTTATCAGCTGCAATCGCTCCGCTGCACAAGTAAGTAATCCCATGGCCGAACACGCTGTCATTTTATTTATGATGACATCATTCTGAAGAATCGCTCTTTGACCAGGACTGGATAACAAAGGCGAAGATGATCCGGTGTTCGGCCCCCCTTCATGAAGGCTTGGACAATCCTATGCTGGAAAAGATGCTCGAGCCAGCACCTTGCCAGTGCCCTCAAAGGAAGATGAATGGGGGAATAAAGAGGGCGAAAGTGGGCCTCCATCGTTACCTATTTCAATTGAGGGAATTAGCGCCTTCGCGAGGGAGGATAACCAAGGGGAAGAATCTAACATTCTCTCTCCTGGGGAAGGAAGAGGACTACCTCTGAAGATCCGGAAACTAAGGTTTCCAAGCGGGAGAAGAAATCTCCGCCAGAGGGTCCTGCCTCGGAGGGTATTCTTGCCGCATAATGTCCGCGCGGGGATCAGCCCTCTACCGAGCTATAAGTAATCAAAAAGTACTTAATAGTGAAGATATCCTACCTTACTTCCGAAGACAATAACCGATGCTTGTAAATTGTAGTCCGGATTGCATCCCTTCTCAACAGAGTTCATCTTCGGGGGATCTTCTTCTAGAGATGATGGAGAGCGAAACGCCTCCCCCGGACTCCCCAGCTCAAGAAGCGGGCGACCTTGAAGTGTCGTCGCGAAGGGTATCACCGTATCCAATATCGCCAGAGGATAACCCTTTGGTTGCCCGGCATCCCCAGTATCCGGCTCCTGAGGAGAGCAACAACAAGGGTCTGTATTGTGTGCGGTCGGACGCGTTGAAGGATCTTTGGGGAAAGCTGTCGTCTCGGAAGCGCACCGTACACTAATGGGTACGGTAATTGAAAGGATTTCATCCGCCGAAAGCGTTTGCATGAAGCTTTTATGAGTCTGCTGAAAGGCTTTGAGGTATGTAAAATAATGTATGCCTTTAATAGTACCGCATATGTTAGGTATGCCCATGCAGATAGTAGCCCCTGAGACTCTGGTTGTCATCGAGAATGGCGGCAAACAGAGGATCATAGTCCCAGGTAATAACCAGACCGCCTTTATGTGCAGGTGGTTGAAGCTCCGGTGGCTAGCCGGACGGATGGGTTGGCCAAACTAAAGCGGCGACTAGATGCGGCAGATGTCGACATCGTGCTTGTCAACAAGCGGCTTGACGAGGCACAGGGTGAGTGATTTTTCTGGTGATCGTCACATAATAAGAGCAGCATGATGACAGTATCTTTAATATGTTGTGACTGCAGATGGAGCGGCCACCGTGGAGACCCTTCGGGCGGAGCTTGCCCGAGCCAAGGAGAAAGCAAGGAGTAGCAATGCGGCCGCTTTACAGGCGGCCAAAGAGTTAAGGGCCGAACAGGACACACATTGCGAGAGCAAAGAAAAAATTGCCAAGATTGCCGTGGAGTTAAAAGATGCTGCTGACAGTTACCGGCTTCTTGAAGAGGAAGACCGAGCGAAGGCGACGGACCTGGAGAAGGCCCGGGTGGCTGCCAAGGAAGCCCTCTCCAAAATTAGAGCGACGAAGGAGGAGCTGAATCAAGCTACAGATATCGTGTCTGGGAAGCCCTTCTTGTTGCGGACTAAGTTCGGAGATCCGAAGTATGCTCCTCTAGACCAGCTATGGAGTTCTGCGGACGCGTACATGGATTTGGTTGCAAGTGTTGCTGATGTAGCCGAGTACTTCAAGGATCAGAAAGGTCCTGAAGTGGAAAAGCTGTTCTGGTCACAGTTTCATGCTCCAGTCCGTCCTCTGCTACTGAATGAGCGATTGACCGGTTGGGACGAGCTCCATAGTTTGTCAGGACTTGCCATGAGGTCCGTTGTGGATCACCTGTGGCCGGGAGGGCCAAGGTCGAGTAGCTACTTTAGCTTAGTGCAACAATTCCTTGAGCTGTGCCACACATCGATGCTGTAAAGAGATCGGCGTGCATAGAAGGCTCGCGGATGGCCCTTGCCCGTGTCAAAACATACTGGGCGGAGATGGATGCCACCACTGTTGCGGCATAGGGTTCGGCCATAGGCTGAGTGGCTGTCAAGCACTACTTTGAAGAAGTTCTTGAAGGCGCTTGTTCGATAGAGGCTTAGTGCTCGAAGAATATTATGTTTGAGTGACATGTATTCCCATTGTACAAAAATGTTTTATTGAGTTTATCAAGGCTGTATTTATACTTTTGTCCGAAAGTACTATGATGCCTCCTGTGCGGTTGTTTATGTATATATGTATATAACCTGAAAGATGGCAGTCGTCGGCTCCATCCCCCACGCATATAATGCGGGGGTGTTCGCAGAAGACGCATGTTCACACTTGATCCAACGTCTTGGTCCATTAAGGAGGTGATAGCGCAGCGAACTAGGTAATCGGACTATAATGCGTTAACACTTTCACTTAGCTAGAGGAGTTTGACAGTGGGGCTACTATATAGCCCCTGGTGGCTCCGCACTCATCCGAATTCGGGGTGCGTACATGCCTGGCCGAGAAACGGCTCTTCATTAAGGCGGAGGAATCCCGAAGATTCCGCTAGGTCATCGAGTGGTTGACCAGTCTCACGCTATATCATGGCAGTCAGTTTTCGGCTTTCTCTACTGAGGTGCTCGTCCGGATGAACCAAGGCACAATCGCAGTAGTTCTCCTGGTGCCACGTTAGCCGATAGAGCGGAACGTAAGGCAGCAAAACACAGGAGCCGGGCAAACCCAACATTTGACCAAAGACATGATTCGAAGCTGATGCATATAAGGCCAAACTCGCGACGCCGAACACTCCCTAAGGTATTCGGTCTTTATGGTGTAAACCGGGCTTAAGCAGTGCCCTTTGTAATAAGCCCCTGGTGTCCAGGTACGTGCAATATTCTGACGTGGCCACATGCCAATACGTCAGCATCCTTCTCAATTGTAATGAGAATCCGGGGGATGTGTATCAACAAGAGACAGTAAAAAAGGTTTACGCAGGGCCTTAATCTAAAAGGAATCCTTGGAACGGGTCCCTGCTGCACGTATGCGCCTGTGTCTCCGTTGTGCCGTATCCTGGATGGGTGTAGCACGGTGGTCATCTGTAAAAGAGAGGAACTTAGTTGAAAATTTGTTGTGCAAAAAGGTAGGTTATACTAAAGAAACCATGTACAGTTCAAGATGAGTAAAGTTGAGCCTCAGTGCCACTTGTTTGCACATGTTGAGCCCCTTGTATTGTAATAGGGATATAGCCATCAAACTTGTATCAATTACATATAGCTGCGCTGGACTCGTCTAATCGCGTCCGTGGTCTTAACGACCTGTCAGATGCTTTATTGGTGAGGCCGCTTAGTGTGCGGCTGCCATGGCAGCCGCATGGTCTTCCGCGCACAAGGAGAGCTCAATATTTCCATTTACTGTAATGATGCCGCTTGGACCGGGCATCTTAAGCATGAGAGATGCGTAATGCGGTATTGCGTTAAAGCGAGCGAAAGCTTTGCATCCGAGTAGTGCTTGATAGCCACTTTGGAACGGAACGATGTGGAAGGTTAACTTTTTGCTGTGGAAGTTATCGGGAAAGCCGAATATAACCTCTAGTAGCAGGGAGCCCGTGTAATGGGCTTCTGGGCCTGGCCTTACTCCTTTAAAGGTAGTATTGCTATGGCTGATTCTTGTTGGGTCTATCCCCATTTTGTGGACTGCATCCTGATATATCAGGTTTAAACTACTGCCGCCGTCCATCAGGACTTGTGTGAAGTGGTATCCGTCAATTATCGGGTCTAACATCAAGGCAGCCCATCCTGCATGTCGGATACTTGCCGAGTAATCCTGATGGTCAAAGGTGATCGGTTGGGACGACCAGTGGCAGAACTCCGCGGTGATAGGCCCTGGGGCATGTGTCTTCAGGAGTGCCGCTTTGTTTCTCCCCTTTATCACGTGTAACACGTTGACTGTTTTGACTTCTGGTGGGAATTTCTTCTGTTCCCCAGTGCTTTGCTTGCGAGGCTCGTCCTTGTCTTCGCTTGGTGTATCCTGCCCCTTGTGTTTGGCGTTGAGCTTGCCGGACTGCTTGAAGACCCAACATTCTATATGGGTATGATTTGCAGGTTTATTGGGGGTGATGTGGATCTGACATATTTTATCCAGAATCTTGTTTAGGCTGGACAGTTCGTCTCTGTTGCCTTTGAAGGGAAACTTTTGCTGACCTGGCCGAGAGCTTCTGAATGTGGCGTTTACCGCCGTGCTCTTCGGGCTGTCTTCTTTATTCCGGCACTTTTTTTTGCTGCGTCGTGGCTTCCCATTTCCGTCCCTGACTTCGGATGTACTTGGGTCGCTGGTGCTACATCGGGCTAACCAGCTGTCCTCGCCCGTGCAAAAGCGGGTCATGAGGCTTGTTAATGCTGCCATTGTTCTCAGCTTTTCTTGGCCGAGGTGTCTGGCAAGCCATTCGTCTCGAATGCTGTGCTTAAAAGCTGCTAAGGCTCCGGCGACCGGGCAGTCGACTATTTGGTTCTTTTTAGTGAGAAACCTGTTCCAAAGCTTTCGAGATGACTCTCCGGGCTGTTGAGTTATATGACTCAAATTGTCTGCATCCGGTGGTCGGACATAGGTCCCTTGAAAATTTGCCCGAAAAGCGTCTTCGAGCTCTTCCCAGCTTCCAATGGAGTTTTCGGGGAGGCTTTTAAGCCAGTGCCGAGCTGGCCCTTTGAGCTTGAGGGGTAAGTACTTGATGGCGTGGAGATCGTCTCCTCGAGCCATATGGATATGGAGGATGTAGTCCTCAATCCAGACCCCAGGGTCAGTCGTTCCGTCGCATGCCTCTATGTTTACGGGTTTGAATCCCTCTGGAAATTCGTGGTCCAGCACCTCATCGGTGAAACATAGGGGGTGTGCACCACCCCTGTATTTGGGTGTACCGTGGTGTTGGGATGTTTGTTGTGTTGCACTGCATGCTGGAGCGTGCTTGCGTGGCCCGTAGATGGATCTGGTTGCGCCGTCCTTTGGATGCAAGCCCACACGCGGATCGCGTACTGGCTTATGTGCGACGTCGTTTGCCACTCTATGTTGGCCACGAGGTCGTCTATCCGACTGGATGGCCATTTTGTTTTTTGATTACGGGGGATCTAAGGCCTCTTCATCGAATTCAGGTAGCAACTTTCGCCTCGGGTAGCTCTTGGGGCGGCGATTACCGCCATACTTCGCTTCAGTGTTGAGTACTTCACTCCATCTAATTCTGAGTGTGTCTTGTGCAGCCCTGAGCCTTTGCTTCTGCTTTTTCAGACTCCTCGCAGTGGCAACAAGCCTTTTATGGGTATTCTGTTACTCCGGGTGCCTGTCCGGTGTGATGTTATCCGGACTGTTATCTTCGACGGAGTTGGGTTGTTCGGTTTGATTCTCTGTGTTGCCGTGGTCGGACGATGGTTCAATGCTGTGTTTGTCGTCCGCTGGCTCGCCTTGCTCTATCGCTGGGTTTATATGATCGCTCCTTCTGCTGAGGCAGGATTTGGAGCGGTGCTTACGCCGCCGCTTTGACTGCTTCTCGAGGGAACAACCCTTTGTTGCGTCCCTCCATTCTTCGTCGTCGTTTTCATTGGGTGTGTCCACCATGTATACATCATATGATGAAGTGGGCGTCCAGTGCCCTGTGGGCAGTGGTTCCTGTTCGTCTCCTGCATCGTCGTCCATACTATCGATGCCTTCAGAGTCGAAGTCGAGCATGTCGGTCAAATCGTCGACAGTGGCTACTAAGTGAGTGGTGGGTGGGCGGCGAATTTCTTCGTCATCTGCATCCCAATTCTGCCGGACATGGTTCGGCTAGGGCTCTCCTGACAGAGAGAGAGAGACCTTAATGAGTTCAGTATGTCGCTGAAGGGCGAGTGCTGAAAGATATCCGCGGAGGTGAACTCCATGATCGACGCCCAGTTGGATTCGATAGGCACAGGCGCAGGCGGTTCGGAGTCCGTGGCCGGGGAAGAATCCGGCAGTTTGGCGTCATGGCTCTCGTGAAGGGTAAGGTCGATACTCAGCTCGATCGCCGATGAGAGTGCGGCCTCCGCGGCTGGGTCTATCCACCCGTCACTGGATGGTGCAATTGGCTCCATTTTGAGGGTCGGAGCGGTCGCCGGTGCGATCTCCTGAACATTGTCTGATGGTAGAGCTAAGTCGTGCTCATCATGACCGTGCGGCGCACTCGGCAAGGGCTCGAATCCGTCGAAGATCAAGTCTCCGTGGATGTCGGCTGTGTAGTTCAAGTTTCCAAATCTGACCTGATAGCCAGGGGCGTAGCTCTCGATCTGCTCTAGATGGCCAAGCGAGTTGGTCCACAATGCGGAGCCGCCGAATACAAAGATCTGTCCGGGGAGAAAAGTCTCACCCTGGACTGCATCGCTATCGATGATCGAAGGAGCGATCAAGCCTAATGATGATGAGATAGAGGAACTCTTAATGAAAGCACCAATGTCGGTGTCAAAACCGGCGGATCTCGGGTAGGGGGTCCCGAACTATGCGTCTAAGGCGAATGGTAACAGGAGGCAGGGGACACGATGTTTGCCCAGATTCGGGCCCTCTTGATGGAGGTAAAACCCTACGTCCTGCTTGATTATTCTTGATAATATGAGTAGTACAAGAGTTGATCTACCACGAGATCGAAGAGGCTAAACCCTAGAAGCTAGCCTATGGTATGATTGTATGTTGTCCTACGGACTAAAACCCTCCGGTTTATATAGACACCGGAGGAGGCTAGGGTTACACAAGGTCGGTTACAAAGGAGGAGATATGCATATCCGTATTGCCTAGCTTGCCTTCCACGCCAAGTAGAGTCCCATCCGGACACGGGACGAAGTCTTCAATCTCGTATCTTCATAGTCCAACAGTCCGGTCAAAGGATATAGTCCGGCTGTCCGGAGACCCCCTAATCCAGGACTCCCTCAACAGCGGAGACTGTCACTCGACCACCAGAAGGTCTAAGGTCGCTCCGAACTACAATAGTCGGACATCACCTCATAGCTTTAATGGTCATTATGTCTCTTTATTTACTAGCGTTACCAGTAACCTCTCCCCTTTAATGTACCTTAAACCCTTTGTAACGTGGGCCGGCTGGGGTCCTGGCGCACTCTATATAAGCCACCCCCCTCCACAAGAACAAGGGTTCACATCTTTTGTAAACTCACACACACATATAATCCAGTCGACCGCCTCAGGGCACCGAGACGTAGGGCTGTTACTTCTTCCGAGAAGGGCCTGAACTCGTAAAACTCATGTGTATAACTACTCCATAGCTAGGATCTTGCCTCCTCATACCTACCCCCATTCTACTGTCAGTCTTAGATCCACGACAGTTGGCGCCCACCTTGGGGCAGGTGTCTTAGCATTTTATTGGAGAAGTTGCGAGTCTTCCGATTCCCATCATCATGGTTTCCGGCGGAGGATTGGCTGAAGGCCGCGAGATCCGTCTCGACGCGCTCGTCTTCATCGCCGACGACTCTGCTAGGATCCACGAAGCTCCACTCGACGTCGAGGCGCTCCCCGTCCGCGGGGTGTCACACTTCCGCACCTGCGTCCGCGGTGTCCTTCTTCGATAGCCGTCGACTTAGTATCGGTCGACTCCTACGGCATCCTCGCTTCCCGTTGTTCACCGACGCCAGCGATCCGGTCGGTCGCGGCCTCAGCGGTGGGTGCAGCATGCGCTGGTCCGCCAATCGGCCACCCCAAAAATTGCGGCAATCGAGCCCGACGAAACTCTCTACGGCATGTTCGACCTGTCGACTGGCTCCGTCGAGACAGCATCCAAGTGCGACAGCAGCGACTCCGCGGTGGAAGTCTTGCTGGTCAATGGACCACGTAGTCCTCCTGGCTTCACCCGTGAAGACGATGGCGATGGCATCGGTGATCCATCACATGTCCACGAGGAGTACCACCCCGAACCCCTCTCTTCGCAGCGGAGGGAAGATCTTTGCCGCCGCAATATGGATGCACTTCACACTCCTATCGTTGGAGAAACCCCCAAGGCCTAGGCCTTGGAGCAGGCGCGCCTGGCCAACTTGGCTGAGCGCACTCAACTGGTGAACCTCCAGTGCACACTCGACGAGCATGCTCGGCAGCGGATTCTTGAGTCCAGTCGACGACAACTTTTTCCGCCTCCGACTCAGGTATACCGAACTCCGATCCAGAATCTCATAGCTGCAGCTCGAATAGCAGAGTCAATTCAACCTTCCCAGTCAGAAGCTGGCCGAGGTTTGATGCAGATCCGGGCTTTACTCCGGGCAACGGGGGAGCAGAATACAGCAGTATCTCAGTCGCAGAATAGGATTCATAGCAGGTCTGTGGTGGTGGATACTATCCAATCTGCTCACAACCTAAGATCGCCTCTGCGGCGTGAGGGACGTGGGTACCAGCAAGATCAGTACAGGAACTGTGAGCAGTATGATCATCGACTCGACCACGATGATCGTTGTCGAGTGCCCACGCCTCCTCCAAGGAGTGGGTCATACGTGCCTCGGCGGCAAGATGACAGGCGCCCCCACAGCAGCGAACGAAGAATTCCAGTCGACCCCAGAGAGCCAGGCTTTGATGCATGGTCTATCCTCGTTCAAGGTCTGGTTGATAGGAATAGAGCTCATAGAGAAGGCCACGATCGTCCGACTGGAAGCAGGGTGCACATTTCAGGACCCGAGTGTTTTAGCAGAGCCATCAGAGCAGCAGTGATTCCTCCCAACTTCAGGTTGGCGACTGGAGTCAGCAAGTTCACCGGCGAGTCCAAGCTAGACACTTGGCTTGAGGATTACTGAGTAGCTGTGCAAATTGGTGGTGGCAATGACGATGTGGCCATGAAGCACCTCCCCTTGATGTTGGAGGGCTCAGCCAGAGCATGGTTGAACCAGTTGGCTCCTGGCAGCATATATAGTTGGGAGGAACTTGCTCAAGTGTTTGTTAGAACCTTTGAAGGCACTTGCAAAAGACCGGCAGGGTTGACAGATTTGCAGTGTTGTGTTCAGAAACCGAATGAAACCTTGAGGGATTATATCCAGAGATGGATCACGTTACACCATACAGTGGAGAATGTGTCAGATCACCAAGAAATTTGTGCCTTCAAGGAAGGCGTTAAGTATCGGGAGTTGAACCAGAAATTCGGTCGGACAGGAGATATGACTCTGACTCAGATGATGGAGATTGCCACCAAATATGCCAATGGTGAAGAGGAAGACCGACTCCGGAGTGGCAAACACAATACAGTCGCCCAAGAAACCGGAGGAGGGAATTCCAGTCGGAAACAGAAGCGAAAGGCCGAACCAGCCGCTCCTGGTGAAGCTTTAGCTGTTACCCAAGGAAAGTTCAAAGGAAAGCCCAAAGGGCCTTGGACTCCCAAAAAAGTTAAGGATAAAGATGAGAATGATTTTTTGGATTTACCATGCCATATTCATACCAAAAAAGATGAAGAAGGGAACATCATTTACCCTAAACACACCACTCGACAGTGTCGTTTCCTGATCCAGCAGTTCCGAGAGAAACAACCCAAGGAAAAGGAGTCGGACGGAGGTGAGGATTGGGAAGAAGATGATGATGGTTTTCCCAATGTCAATTCCACGCTGATGATTTTTGCTGATGTTGAAAGAAAAAGTCGACTGAAGGTTATTAATAGGGAGGTGAACATGGTTGCTCCGGCAACACCCAGTTATTTGAAGTGGTCCCAGACAGCCATCATGTTCGACCAATCAGACCACCTAGCGCATATAGCCACCCCTGGGAGGCAAGCACTGGTGGTCGACCCAGTAGTCGAAGGCACTCGACTGACTAAAGTGCTGATTGATGGTGGCCGTGGTCTGAATATCCTTTATGCTGAAACCTTGAAGGGAATGGGCATTCCGATGTCCAAGCTTAGTGAAAGCAACATGAGTTTCCACAGTGTTATACCTGGCAAGAAGGCTCAGCCACTCGGCCAGATCGCCCTTGATGTGGTTTTCGGTGATTCTAAGAATTACCGCAAGGAAAAGTTGATGTTTGAGGTAGTGGATTTCAAGAGTGCTTACCATGCCATTCTGGGGAGACCCGCTTATGCACGTTTTATGGCTTGACCATGTTACGTGTATCTCAAATTGAAGATGCCTGGCCCCAGAGGAGTAATCACTGTCACTAGCCATCGGCAAAAGGCAGAAGATTGCTTCCAGAAGGGCTCAAAAATTGCCGATGCATAGATGGCAGTAGTGGAACTGCAAGAGTATCAAAAAAATGCAGATCCGAGTGATTTGCTGTGAGCCAAGAAGCCTACCACAGACTCTGCATTTCAGTCGTCAGGGGAAACGAAACCGATTCATATTCACCCGACCGATCCCAATGCTGCTCCAACCCATATCTCGTCAACACTCGAGAGCAAATAGGAAGAAGCGCTCATCCAGTTCCTCCGTGAGAACTGGGACATCTTCGCATGGAAACCTTCTGACATGCTGGGTGTACCCAGGGGACTGGCTGAGCATCATTTGTGAGTCGAACCGAAAGTAAAACCAGTCAAGGAACATCTCCGACGGTCCGCCATCCAGAAGAGAAAAGCAATTGGCGAGGAGGTAGCTCGGCTCCTAGCAGCTGAGTTCATCCGAGAGATTTACCACTCTGAGTGGCTCGCCAATGTTGTCATGGTCCCCAAGAAGGATGATTCACTTCACATGTGCATTGACTTCAAGCATATCAATCGGGCCTGCCCGAAAGATCATTTTCCTCTTCCCCTCATCGACCAAATTGTAGACTCAACTGCGGGGTGTGAGTGTTTGTCCTTCTTGGATGCCTATTCCGGGTACCATCAGATCCGACTGTGCGGACCCGATGAGATAAAAACGGCTTTCATCACTCCATTCAGATGTTTCTGTTATGTCACTATGCCATTCGGCCTGAAGAACGCCGGAGCCACATTCATGAGGATGATCCAGAAGTGTCTACTCACTCAAATCAGTCGGAATTGTGAAGCATACATGGATGACATTGTAGTCAAGTCACGTAAAGGTTCCGACCTACTAGCTGACCTTGCCGAAACCTTTGCCAACCTCAGAAGGCATGATATCAAGCTTAATCCATCAAAGTGCACATTCGGAGTTCCTGGTGGAAAGTTACTCAGTTTCCTCGTTTCCGAATGAGGGATCGACGCTAACCCAGAGAAAGTTGGTGCCATTCTTCGGATGAAACACCCTGTTCGTGTGCACGATGTCCAGAAGCTTACTGGTTGTTTGGCCGCCTTGAGTCGATTCATTTCTCGTCTCGGTGAAAAGGCACTGCCTCTTTACCGACTGATGAAGAAGTCTAATAAGTTCGAGTGGACTCCCGAAGCTGATGCAACGTTTGTAGAGCTCAAAGCCCTGCTTTCCACCCAGTCGGTGCTTGTTGCACCAATTAGCAAAGAGCCTTTACTGCTTTACATTGCAGCCACTGGACAAGTTGTCAGTATAGTACTCACGGTCAAGCGAGAAGAAGAAGGAAAAACATATAAAGTTCAGCGCCCAGTATATTACGTTTCTAAAGTTCTGACTCCATCAAAGCAAAGATATCCCCATTATCAGAAGCTTGTTTATGGAATTTACATGACCACAAAGAAGGTTGCACACTATTTCTCTGGTCATTTTGTTACAGTCGTCAGCGACGCTCCATTATCAGAGATTTTGAACAACAGAGATGCAACTGGTCGAGTGGCAAAGTGGGCGATTGAACTCCTTCCCCTAGATATCAAGTTTGAAGCAAAGAAGGCTATTAAGTCCCAAGCAATAGCTGATTTCCTCGCCGAGTGGATCGAACAGCAACTTCCGGCCCAAATTCACTCGGAGCATTGGACCATGTTCTTTGATGGGTCCAAGATGTTGAATGGTTCCGGTGCTGGAGTGGTGTTGGTCTCCCCCCGTGGTGACAAACTCAGTTATGTTCTCTAGATTCACTTTGACTCCTCCAACAATGAGGCTAAATACAAGGCACTTCTGTATGGATTGCGTATGGACATTTCACTCGGCGTCCGTCGCCTCATGGTCTATGGTGACTCGAATTTAGTGGTCAATCAGGTGATGAAGGAGTGGGACGTCAAAAGCCCAGCCATGACTGGTTATTGCAATGCAGTAAGAAAGTTAGAAAAGAGGTTTGAGGGGTTAGAGCTCCATCACATCCCTTGACTGAAAAATCAAGCAACCGATGATCTGGCAAAGATAGGCTCCAAGAGAGAAGCCATTCCCAGTAATGTGTTCCTGGAGCATATTCATACACCTTCAGTTCAAGAAGATCCCTTCACTGAAGAGCCCCCATAGCCGAAGAGTGCCACCGATCCGACTGAAATCGAGATTCCAGCCGTGGTCGACTTGATCATGGAAGTTTTGGTCATCACCCCCGATTGGACAGTACCACATATCACATACATTCTTAGAAGGGAACTCCCAGAAGATGAAGAAGAGGCTCGATAGATCGTCCGTCGATCTAAGGCCTTTACTATGATAAGAGGACAGTTGTTCAGAGAAAGTGTGACTGGAGTTTGCCAGAAATGCATAACACCTGAAGAAGGTCGAGTGATCCTCAATGATATCCACTCGGGGACCTATGGTCACCATGCGTCCTCTCAGACCATTGTGGCCAAAGCATACCGAGCGTGATTTTACTGGCCTCGGGCAAATGAGATGGCACAAGAAATAGTCGACAAATGTGAAGGTTGCCAGTTTTACTCCAACATGTCTCACAAGCCTGCGTCAGCCCCGAAGACCATTCCACTCGTCTGGCCTTTTACTGTTTGGGGGTTGGATATGGTTGGACCTTTGAGGACTGACAGGAGTGGATTCACTCATGTGCTTGTAGCAGTCGTCAAGTTCACCAAGTGGATTTAAGCCAAGCCTATCAAGAACCTTGATGCCAGTACAGTTGTCAGCTTCATTAGAGAGATAACATACAGATATGGTGTTCCACACAACATCATCACTGACAACGGATCAAGGTACTCGAGTCGACTATGCCTCAGTCACCCACCCCCAGTCGAATGGGCAAGCTGAAAGAGCAAATGGATTGATTCTCAAAGGACTGAAACCCCGACTGATGCACGACCTCAAACACCCAGCAGGAGCCTGGGTCGATGAACTTCCATCAGTATTATGGGGATTGAGGACAACTCCCAATCGGTCGACTGGCAGAACCCCATTTTTCTTGGTTTATGGAGCCGAAGTTGTACTTCCGAGTGACTTGCTCCACAATGCACCCCAAGTCGAGCTTTTCACAGAGGAAGAAGCAGAACAAGCAAGGCAGGATACAGTTGACCTCCTGGAAGAAGAAAGAGAGATGGCTTGATCTGATCAACCATCTGTCACCAAGACCTGCGTCGATTCCTTGCCAGAAACATGAGGGGTCGAGCATTTCAAGAGGGAGACTTAGTTCTCCGAGTGGATAAGCAGAAACCACACAAGCTTGCTCCCTCTTGGGAAGGCCCCTTCATGGTCACCAGAGTGCTCCACAATGGAGCGTACCACCTCTACGACGTCGAGCACAAGAAAGACGAGACGCGCGCCTGGAATGCGGAGCTGCTCCGCCCCTTTTATACTTAAGCACCCAGTCTGTTGAGATGTAATAAGACGCACCTTTATAGTTTGTTTCTCAAAGACAAGAGTTTTACAGTCTTCTAAAAAGATTGTCGATTGTTTACGTTTGTTTCTGAAATCCCCCAGTGGGTGGCTTAGCTGCGAATCTGTTTCGCCTATGATTAAAAAAACCTACCGAGTGATGAACAAGCCTCTCACTCGGGGGCTTAGCTGCGAATCCGTTTCGCCTAAGTTTAAAAAATCCTACCGAGTGATGAGCAAGCCTCTCACTTGGGGGCTTAGCTGCAGTCCAGTACTCACCTAAGTTTTAAAAATCCTACCGAGTGATGAGCAAGCCTCTCACTCGGGGGCTTAGCTGCAGTCCAGTACTCTCCTAAGTTTAAAAAATCCTACCGAGTGATGAGAAAGCCTCTCACTCGGGGGCTTAGCTGCAGTCCAGTACTCGCCTAAGTTTTAAAATCCTACCGAGTGATGAGCAAGCCTCTCACTCGGGGGCTTAGCTGCAGTCCAGTA
>NC_041380.1:252931548-252938151 GCF_002162155.2 Triticum dicoccoides
ACACTCGGGGGCTTAGCTGCAGTCCAGTACTCGCCTAAGTTTCAAAAATCCTACCGAGTGATGAGCAAACCTCACACTCGGGGGCTTAGCCGCAGTCCAGTGCTCGCCTAAGTTTAAAACATCCTACCAAGTGATGAGCAAACCTCACACTCGGGGGCTTAGCTGCAGTCCAGTACTTGCCTAAGTTGAAAAATCCTCTCCTCGGAGCTGCGCCACAAGTACAATGTCCGCTCCATCCCTATCAGCAAGATGATGAGGTGCAGGTCGACTGCAATCCTCTCCACGAAGCTGCGCCACAAGTACAATGTGCGCTCCATCCCTATTCGCAAGGACGACGAGGTGAAAGTCGATTGCGAACCTCTCCTCAGAGCTGCGCCACAAGTACAATGTGCGCTCCATCCCTATCTGCAAGGACGACGAGGTGCAGGTTGACAGGGATATTTCCTTCAAAGTTACATCTCAAAGTATATTCCGAGTGAAGAATAAGTTCCACTCGAAGGTAAATGCAAGCACATGCAGAAGATAAACCAAGATCAGATAAAATCTCAAAGGTCTCAGGACGAAGATAAAAGTACTCGAGCGTCAGACCCGAAAGAGTTTAATGGTTACAATAACCACTCGGCATACCGAGGCAAATTTAAAGCAAGTTTGAGTATCAAGTTGGTTCACTCAGCAGGAGGAGGACTGGCAGGCTCGACGAACTCGTCCAAGTCGATCCCATCCGCGATCCGAGTGGAAGCAGCAATGAAAGTTTTCATGAAGGACTGGAAGTCATGCCTTTTTTTTGGCGACCTTGATCGCCGCCAGCTTCTCTTCTCCAGCCTCTCTGCAGTGGACCCTGACCAGTGACAGAGCCACGTCAGCACCGCAGCAGGCAGAGGACTTCTTCCATTCCTGCACTCGACCAGGGACCTCATTGAGTCGAGCCATCAAAGACTCGAGATCATTCTGAAGCGTTGCCCTTGGCCAGAGCAATGAGTCGATGTGTGAAACTGTCACCTTCAGACGGGCAAGGTAACTTGTAATACTGGCGACGCGGGATTCCAGTCGAAGCACATTCATAGCAGGCTCGTCGCCGACTGGAGAAAGGACAGGATCCAATCCCGTCTCGATCTGTCCAGTCTCCTCTTCAAAGTTTTGGCAGAATTCTGTACTCAAGGAGTTAATGAGTCAACTGGCCAGGACTAACCTGCAAACGTAAAACAGTCGGCTAAAAGGGGATACCTTTGAGCATAAGAAAGAGTTTCTTGGCGAGAGCCTTCAAATAAGCTTCCAGATTGTTCCTCCTATGCGTCATGCTTTCCAGCTGGTCGGTTAGAGCCACCTTATCTTTTTTCAGACGAGTCGCCTATTGATTGGATTCGGTGAGAGATGACTTCAGCTTGTTGATTTCTTCCTCTAGCACTCCGACTGAAGGCAGTTTCTGGTCAGCAAGGGCAGCCTTCTCTTGAGCCTCCTTCTGCGCATCCGCTGCAAGGTCCAAGTCTTTATTCTCTAGGGCCAGCCTCATTTTCTCTACAAAATACACATTTAGATCAAACAGAAGATCGAAGGGATAATTTAAAGGATGATCGACATGTGCAGTCGATAGGCAGTTACCTTCCATACCGGCAACTTCATCTTGAGCCTTCTTCAAGTTTTGTTGGGCCAGCTCCAGGTCAAGGTTGAGTTGCCTCTGCTTCTCCTCAAATTCGGCAAACATGGAAATGAGGGTACAAGACTTCTGCAGTAAGTAAAAGACATATCAGTCGACGAGATCAAAGATTATTTACTTCCGAGTGAATAAAGCTTCAAGACTACTCATACCCCAACCGACTGCTAGCAGTCGACTGCGGTCTCGGGGACTACACCTAGTGGGTGCACTTGGCGTGCCCCCATTGGTTTGGATTCCACTCGGCTGGTCCGGCCAGACTGAATACCAAAAAAAGAGTGCTTAGACCCCAGCCAACTACCAGTAGTTGACTGCGGTCTCGGGGACTACACCCAGTGGGTGCACTTGGCGTGCCCCCACTGGTTTGGATTTCACTCGGCTGGCCCGCCCAGACCGAGTGCACAAAATAAAAGAAAAGAGACGAAAAGTGCTCAGACCCCAGCCGACTGCCAGCAGTCGACTGCGGTCTCGGGGACTACACCCAGTGGGTGCACTTAGCGTGCCCCCACCGGTTCAGATCCCATTCGACCAGACTAAGTGGAAGAGTGCAAATAATAAAGACGACAAAACACCTAGTGGGTGTACAGATTCAAAGCAGACAATAAGAGATTGTGCAAAGGAAAATATTCAGGTAGCATATCCTAATAAGACAAGTTCAGTCGGAAGTCAACTTACGTGGACATTGGCTCGAAGAGCCGCGCTGGCGTCGTAAGAAGACTGACTATTGTCGTGCGCCGCCTTCATCCGCTCCATCATTACGCCAGCCTGATGGATAGCCTCCGCGGCGGCGTCCGACTGGCTTTCCGGAACATGATAGGTGGCGAAGAAGGGGACAGATGGTCCAGATGCAGCATCTTGGAGCTCCGAGGCATGAGGTTGGATGGCTGAAGAAAACACTGGTACAGTCGACGGTGTGGGGCGCTCACTCGGCACTGGGACAACAAAGGTTACACAGGCTCTACTTGCATCTCCGGGCTGTTGGACTGCTGGTTCTGCCGCCGGTTCCGAATGAGTTATCTTGCCAGCTGCTGCTTTCTTGCTCTTCCTAGGCCTCAGCGGCACGTCCTCGTCATCATCCGGAAGCTCAATGACATTGGGAGGGGCTACAAAGAAATCAGCCGACCCTGGATGAGTCACCAGAAGTTAATCGACCATACAATCGAGAATGAGATCACGAGGATTATACTCGGGTTGGAGGTGACCGCATCTTCCATGTCCTCATCTTCATACTGGCGAGTGGAAGTCCCAGAGGTAGCGGCACTACAAATTTCAGAGTTCAGTCGGTCATGTCTGATGAAATGTGTCGACTCAAATCCAGATTCATACTAAAACAAGAAATCAAGTCCAACTAATACCCGGAAGTAATGGGGATGGCCACTTTGATCTTCGGCAAGGCCTTTGGCGGTTTGGATGGCGTAGCTTTCGGTTGCTTCGACGCCTTTTCAGTCGGTGCTGGAGAAGACGTTCGGGGGCGCTTCGATGACTGCCCAGTTTGTGCGGCCGCCTTGCCGCGGGCACTTGCTGGATCATGAGAAAGCTTGGATCGTTTTTCCCTACGAGGAGGAGAGTCGACCTCTTCTTCATCACTTGGGTCGTCGCTGTCCTCGTCCTCCTCATCGTTAGAGCGCCACTCGCCGCTTTCACCTCCACTCGCTTCTCCCTCTGGGTCCTGCTCCTGCTCCCTGTTGGGCATCGAGTACATCTCAGTCAGGACCTAGAAGACAACAACCAAAACAAGAGATAGTCGGGTGACAGCAAACAGCAACTTGATAAATCAAGAAAACACTTGACCATGTGGAGTCATACCTTGTCAGTCTTGTATGAGTTGTTGAGTGGAGGAATCCTCCGGGATCCCCTGGGGTTGTCTTTGTTGCCAGTGATACTCTTCAGCCACCCTTCTAGCGTAGCATCATCGACCTCCTCTGGATGGATCCGAGTGGAATCGTCGATGCTCGAATACATCCACATTGGATGGTCACGAGCTTGAAGTGGTTGGATGTGTCGCTTGAGGAAAACCTCCAACAGATCCATACCGGTTACCCCATCACGGACAAGTTGAACTACTCGCTCTACCAGCATTTTCACTTGCGCCTTCTCCTTTGGAATCACTTTCAAAGCAGAGGGATTCTCCACTCAGTCCATGGAAAAGGGGGAAGTCCAGTCGACTGACCTGGAGTCGGCTGGTCCTTGTAGTAGAACCAGGTCGACTGCCACCCTCGAACCGACTCAGGAAGGATCATGGCTGGGAAAGTACTTTTACTCCTCATCTGAATCACAAGACCCCCGCACAACTGAATCACTTGCGTCCTCTCGTCACTCGGGTTGGCTTTCTTGACCGACTGAGAACGGTAGGTGAATATGTGCTTGAAAAGCCCCCAGTGTGGCCTACAGCCCAGGAAGCTCTCGCACATAGACACAAAAGCAGCAAGGTACACGATGGTGTTCGGGGTAAAGTAGTGGAGTCACGCCCCAAAGAAGTTCAATAAACCTCGAAAGAAAGGGTGGGGAGGCAAGGAAAACCCGCGGTCGATGTGAGTAGCGAGGAGGACGCGCTCACCCTCCTATGGCTGTGGCTCGGTCTCGTTCCCCGGGAGTCGCGCCGATTTGTGGGGGACCAATCCTCCCTCGACCAGGTCGTCGATGTCGTCCTGGCGGATCGTCGAGCGAATCCAGTCGCACTGGATCCAGCCCGACGGCAAGCCGACCCTAGAAGAATATCCACCCCGGCCGGACTTCTTCCCCTTCACCTTCGCCGTCGCCTTCTTCGCACGCTCCAACGCCACCGTCTTCTCCTTCCCCATGGCAGCAGATCGAGTCTGAACGGACCGACGACGCCGAGATCAGAGGCAGATGCGGTGGAGAAAACAGAGGAGGAAGAGGAAGAATGGGAACACACTGTGCGAAAAACCCCCGTCCGACGCCTTCTATGAGGTCATTTCCGAGTGGCTAACTCATGGGCCGAGGCAATCCGATCAAATCCCGCAACAGCCGCGCACGCGATACGTGGCGAAAAAGGTGGCGCGTTGATCAAGGCGGCCTGCCTAATCCATCCCGATTACTACGGCCTCCTCCGCCTGGCGCGTTTCCCAAAATTCAAATCCCGCGAAATCCGCAGACAGCAGAACAACCCGCCGGGCAGAAGATTTTTCCCATATCAACACTCGAAGCTTGACAATCAAAGTTCACTCGAAAAACCAAGAATGGATCAAGGCGATTGAACAAGCAGTTGAAGTCATCATGAATGTTCATTCGACCTCTGGACAAGACATTTCCGATGCGTGAAAGCTGAATCAGAGAGGTTATCAACTCTTTCTCCAGTCGAACCCTGAACCATTCGGGGGCTAATGATGAAGATATGTTCCTAGGGTAGGGTTATAGGCCTGACCTAGACACCCTCCCGTAGGATGTCACCCTAAAACCAGAAGCATTCGAAGAGGAGTCATCATCCACTCAACCATGAGGACTTCCACTCAGAAGACTTGAAGTCACTCGACCGCGGAGACTGTCACTCGACCACCAGAAGGTCTAAGGTCGCTCCGAACTACAACGGTCGGACATCACCTCATATCTTTAATGGTCATTATGTCTCTTTATTTACTAGTGTTACTAGTAATGTCTCCCATTTAATGTACCTTAAACCCTTTGTAACGTGGGCCGGTTGGGGTCCTGGCGCACTCTATATAAGCCACCCCCTCCACAGGCACAAGGGTTCGCATCTTTTGTAAACTCACACACACATATAATCTAGTCGACCACCTCAGGGCACCGAGACGTAGGGCTGTTACTTCTTCCGAGAAGGGCCTGAACTCGTAAAATTCGTGTGTACAACTGCTCCATAGCTAGGATCTTGCCTCCTCATACCTACTCCCCATTCTACTGTCAGTCTTAGATCGACGACACCAGATATTAGACAGAGATACTATTCATGGCTGCCTCAGTATGTGCCCCACAACTAATTTAGAACTCAAGTTTGAACATGAATAAAGTGAAACCATATGAACGCGTGTATAGTTAGAATGTTATTCTGCCACAAATGCACTTGGTCTTGTTTTCATGCATAGGATTTTGAGTAGCTCCAGGTGGATGTTTTGCTCCATTCCTTTCAATAAAATGCATGAATAATTGAATAGCAGAGTGCCATAGGAAAATTTCCTATTGCTATGTTTTTCCATTGAACCACAATAGCCCTAATGGATCGACATGAATGTAGAGTAATAAGTGATGCGACAAGTGTATAACCTCTTTGCCATAGCCGTGTCGACCTCAACATCATTGGGTTGGTCGTTGAGGAAGTTGAGACAGAGGTGGTTGTTGGAGGTGTGGAGGAAGATCTGAGGAATCTGTAGACGGCGTCCAGGGCACTGCTCTGTTGTGATGGATTGTCCTGTCGTTGCAGCAGCACCGGTGAGCCGTAAGACATTAAGGCTGAAGCAGCACAAGATAGACATCGTTAATCTCAAGTGAGATTCTAATAACATCTCCAATAGATGATGTAAAATAGATGTAAAATTTACATCACCAAAAACCACCTGACTACAACAGATGAGGTAAAAACTATTGACTCTGAACTTAACTATCGAAACTGAAATTCACTGTGGAATCTGAATGTTAGTGTCGAAAATGAACGCAATGGTAGCACGAGGCACTTGACATGTAGTTTAGTGAGGGCATGTAGTTCATTTTCAACCTGTACCCCCTAAGCCGCCAGCCACCACCGACCGAACCGCCGGGCCTCGCGCCGCCTCGCAGCCCCGAAACAACTCCCCACCGCCGCCTCGAAACAACTCCCCACCGCCGGTCCCTCGCCGCCTCACCGCCCCGAAACAACTCCCCACCGCCGGTCCGCCGCTGCCCCGGCCTTCCCTCTAGCCCCCCCGTGCCAAGCTTTTTCTTTGGTGATCCCCACGCCACCACCCCACCACCGCGCCCCCACCGCCGGCGAGCAGCACCCC
>NC_041380.1:252938480-252957427 GCF_002162155.2 Triticum dicoccoides
ACTCACCCAAAACTCGATTCAGTCGACTGAAGTGTAGCCAAATCAGAGCAGAGCAGCAGCACGAGCGAGGGGGAGAGCAGCAGCAGCAGTGCGAGCGAGCGAGAGCTGGGGCAGCTGCAACAACGCGAGCGAGCGAGAACCAGAGCAGCTGGGCAAGGGAGCAAGAGCCGGAGCAGCAGCAGCGCGAGCGAGCAAGCAAGCGAAAGCTGGAGCGGCAACAACATATCCAGCTGGTATGGACGCCGCTGTTGAAGGGGCCTCGCACTGGGGTAGAGCCGCCGTGGAGATGTCGCCCACGGCGCCAGCTTCGAGGTAGCTGCTCCATGAGGGTGCGGGATGGAGCACCGTCGGCGCCGGGAGGTCGAGTTAAGGAGAATGTGAGATGCGATGAGTGTACAACCTCTTTGGTGGTGCCGAGTAGGCCTCGGCTTCATTTGAGGAGTCGGTGAGGATGATGTGGTTCTGGTGGAGTAGGTTAAGGCGGCGCTGTGGGGATGGAGTAGCCGCGATAGACAGGGCGATCGTAGGAGCATCTTTTGGAGGTGGAGGACGGGGCGCCTGAACTGGCGGGACGACAGGATGGACGACGGATCATCATCCAGGGAGGTGGATGAGGGACGTCGAGTTGTTGCGATGGACGACGTCATCGGGGAAGAGGCTCTGGCTGGGCAGCGGTGAGGTGGCGGACAAAGGAGGTGGGGTTTCGCGGCTGGAGCGGAGGGGTCATGGCAGCCTGGGATTTCGAATGGCGAAAAGGAGGCGATGGGAGGGGGGAACCATGACTTAGGGATGCGCTTGTCCAAAATGTAGGGTGTGTTACAAAAGTACCCCCACAGATTTGAACTAGCGGCTCTTTCGGCTCAGGGTCAGAAGGGGGATTTCACATGTCGGGATTTGGCAGCTGGAGGGAGTTTTCTCGCGCATTGTAATTTTGGGATAGCAAGGCATGGGTTGTGAAGGCGCTAGTTTTGGGAGCACGATATCTGAATTTTCGGGATATAACAAGGCGCGGGTTGAGTTCTAGGGACAAGCCTAATGTGTAATATTGTACTTGGACGTACCAAATCAATTCGCACTTCCCTCGATGAAAAAAATGAAAAAAAATTAAAACTATTCACACCACACAAAGAGAGAGTCTTGTCCTGTTTTACTATACAAATGCTATTCAAAGCTACTCATACCAACATTTTTGTGCATTCATGTTATGTCCAATTAATTTTTTTTTGGCTTTATAATGCATGTAACCTACTCATACCAACATTTTAGTGCATTCCAAATGTTTATACTACCACTGCAATTCAAACTAAATTTGAATTCGTTTCTCTATTTCAATAAGAATCTACAATCATGATTGTTGCAAACTTCAACCATCATTCATGTATTACATTAACAACACACCACATGATTACTATAGAGATAGATATGAAATATGCGTACTATATGAACTCAAATTCAACTTTTCGAATACACTTGATGTTGATTCCAAATAATAGTACATTTGATGTACTAACTATATATTCATAATCTAAACCATGTTCCATACGTACACCATGTTTATCACACAATGTATAGTGCCCCGCCCCCTACATTATGACAAGTATTTAGCCCTGAGCTGCGAAAGCCACACATTAGCCCAAATTATAATCAATGTTATATATATTATATGTAGTACTAGCAAGATGCCCATGCGTCCCACAGAACATCAACATGATCAAGGGGATGCCTTATTTGCAAATATGCAGAGGGGGTGTGGGTATCTTTTTTCAAAATTGCCATAGTTTCCTTCCTATCTGTCAGATATAAATCAGACGGCCTATATTGCAGGATGGCGGGCACACCAGCATCAACAACTCTGTTTTTTATAAGAGTAGAGATAAAATATATTATATGTAGTATAACATGTTCATAACCACACCATGTGTATCACTGTTATATATATTCACGCATGCATCGGTTTAAAACACTATGATAAATTCTTCAAATGTCCTAATTCGCTTTTTATAATCAATCATGATCTCTATTCGTCTTTTACACCCACACAATCCTCTTATCTTTGTAGATAGCACTAACTTTCTCTCGTGCATGCACACGCCCGCATCCCTCTCACCCTCCCTTAGGACTCTCTAGCTCCATCGCGCAAATTCGTCTTTTCACTTTAGGTCATTCACCCACGATGTGTGTTGGCCCCCCAGCTCCTTCTTTACGGCACACATCGATCGATATCCCTCTCTAGCCAGGTGTGCCTACCACAAACACAAGCTTCCCCTCTTCTCTTCTCACCGTCCATGCCTCACTCCTACAACTCTTTTCATCGATCTCGTACTCACACACTCCTTCCCCCTCGATATAGTATGCCTCTCACACCACCTCCTAGATGCATCCCTCTCCCTCTATCCTTCTCCCCGGGCCTTATTTGCTTCTAACACATACATGCATGTATATCGATCGATCTCCCTACATATACCTAGGTTGACTAACTATTTTCCCCCACCCATCGATTGACGTACCTCACAAGTTATGTCTCTCCTTTCTCTGACAAAGGACGACTGGTCTTCCTATGTAGATACGTCTGCTTACCACAGCCATATCGTCCCCCCTCATCATTCGTGCATGCCTCCTGACCCATCTCTGGCATGCACGTGCACAGACAGGGAAGCCATCCCCTCTCTTATTGATATTGCAGGCGTGCCCTCCGTTTGTCTAGCAAGCCTCTCCCAGACTCCCACCATTTGTTAGAAGCAACACTCCACTACCACCCCCTCCAACACTCTAGCCCTGCCTCTCTCCCAACCTTATTCCTCTCCTACACATATGCATGGATGCCGATATTCGAGCGCTGTAGGTAGGTATCCATGCCACAGAGACAAACTGCACCTGTCCCCTCTCATGTTCCAGTAGGCCAGGCACTCTATATCTTTGATGTGGGCACACACAAATTCGATGGCACTCTTTATCGATCGCGCGCGCGCACACACACATCATCCCTCTCTTCGATTCTATGGATACCTCAAGCCGACGATACCTCCACTCTCTTCTCGTGGATCGCCCCCTCTATATATATGATATATCCAGGACTCTATTTCACACACATTGCATATGTTACATTTTTTGATTGACCCCCTCCCCAAAACACTCACGAACCCACACACTATATCTCTCTACGTTTGTATCTCTCTCACACAACCCCACGTAGGTGGTGTACGTACACGAAGAGAATAGGTGCACGTACTCATGCTTCGTGCCCAGCCACACCTGCGTGGGTACACGGTGGAGCTCATTTCAATACGAAAATGGCAGCCCACGTTCTAATTTGAACGCGTGTAGCGGTTGTTTACCTACGGAGGTCGTGTACCACGCGTGCACAAAACAAAGTTCGACTTGATGCGTTGGCACGTTATTTTTAAATAAAGTTATATTGCTCAATGGCACGTACACAGAATATAAAATGATTTTTATGGAGAAAAAGGTAGTCCGCTCCACTATATACAATGGATCCTGCCTGCCTTGGCTTGTCTCTCTTTAGAGTATCTAACACAAGGCATCGGTGGCCTCTTTCTCTCCCATCGTTGGTCACTGATCCGGCCGCATCCTATCCGTCGGCGGAAAAGGAGGATGTGCATCGTTTCTCCGTTCGACGGCGCCGAGGCAGCACGTCCCAATTTGTGGTACCCGCCGTTCTCTCTGACCAAGATCCGGTGTGGTAGGGCCTACGCCACCTGCTCGTTGCCGTAGTATGGGCAGACCCCGCCCGCCGCCGCTCACCTAGTTACATCTCGACGACCCCTAGGTATCCCCTCCGGCCTTGCTCCACTGCCCATCTTCCCACGTCGCTGCATGTGGAAAATCTTGCATGTGGATCTTCCATAGTTCTTTGCCCAAAATGTAGCTCGTTCGACGTACTTTCCATATTGCAATCAAGTCCTCACACCATTTTAGACACACACAACCGTGTTGTTATCTTCCCTTAGGACAAGGAATATGCTTCTTTTTTGTCGTCGTATGTGTCATCAACTGTTATTGGCCGGTAATTGTTTCCTTTCTACCTCTTTTTTTGCAAATAGGGCTATCCATTTCACCTCGTAGCTATTGCGACCTTTTGGTGAACTGCACAAATCACTTTTTTCTTAAGAGTGTTTTGTGCAGTTGTACTAAAATGTCACACGGGCAACGTCTCTACATTTCAGTGCGACTGCACAAAGGGAGATTGGTTTTGCTCTATCCTGCTCATCCCACTCCGAGCCTAATCTTCTCCAACTATTTGCTTAATCTTCTCCAACTAGTTAGTCTTAAGATAGACTGCAAAGGTGACCGGCTTCTATTTGTGTGTTTATTATTTCATCAGCAGTCCTCTATTATCGTAATCACACTTAATGCTGACTAGCTTCTCAGCTCTATTTTAGTGGAACTGCACAAAATGATTGGAATGTTGCATGCTCCAGATAGCTACTTTTTTTCCAACATGCCTTGTTGATTTAGATAGAGCTGGGGGATGTTGCTGCCAATGAAAGCATGGATCAATTTTAATTTAACACATTCTCACAACTTTGTCTTCAGTTGTGATGTAAATATTAGCTCTGATCTGCTAATCATTGAGATGCATTAGCAAGGAAGTTAGTTTTTTATTGTTTCCGAAAGAGCATCAATGGCAAGACACATGAAACAAAAGCAGAAAGCTCAGAGCATTTTACAATTTCATGTCGCTGGAAAATTATTTGTATAGTACGTCAATTATGTAAATAAAATGTTGTAAGCTTGATAGCATTGCCAGAAGCCTCTTCAGCATCTGGGTCCATGTGCCATGCACAAAATTATACTCCTCCGTTCCTAAATATTTGTCTTTTACAAATTTCAAATGGGCATATTTTAGAGTGTAGATTCACTCATTTTGCTTCATATGTAGTCACTCGTTGAAACCTCCAGAAAGAAAAATACTCCGGAGTATATTTAAGAACCCAGGGAGTAGTGCACAACCGCATGGGAGACTCAGCCCAGTCGTTGCGCCACGTTAATAGTGAGTAATGAGCAGTCAAATCATAAGCCCCACCTTTCCCACTGTAAGTTGCTCGGAAGAAGCAACCATCAACACGCTCTTCTTTGAATCTGCTCATACTACTCCATCCGTCACTGTTTATAGAGCGCGCTTCAAAAAAATAAAAAATCTCTGGGACCAAGACGACTAGCGACCGGCCTGAAAAATAGCATTGGTACATGTAGCACGATGTCTATTACTTGAGGAAATAATGCATACACACATGCATGTAGTGCTTCCACCCCGAGTACACACATGCTTGCACTTACTCCACTCCGTAGTACTCCCTCCGTTCCCAAATATAAGTCTTTTTCGATATTCCAACAAGTGACTACATACAAAGCAAAATGAGTGAATCTACACTTTAAAATATGTCTACATACATCCGTATGTTGTAGTCCATTTGAATCTCTAAAAAGACTTATATTTAGGAACGGAGGGAGTACATCGGGAGAAAATTGTGGACTTGATTGCGGTTATCACGCCCTAATTAATTGAGCATTAAACTAAACGCATCTAAAGTCTCTTTGGTGGTGGAAATGCATTGAGAGAAATGCATCAGAATGAAGCGCGCCCTGTAAACTATGACGGAGGGAGGAGTAGTATGAAGGTCCAAAACCAAGTATGCGTATGTCGAGTCGGTCAACGCACCTCCTCTTGGCATATCACTGACATGTGGGACCGGAGTGTGAGCAAACCAATCTCAATTGACGGACAAATGGCCTACCCGCTTTTCCTTGAGAGAGACGGGGGCGAGAACACACAGACGGGCTCACACGGAGGCCAAGATATATTCGAGCACGGTTGATCGATATCATCATTACATGTTCGATGTTTTTTAATACTATTACTATTGGGCTGCCGTTTTCCACCCTTCTCCCGAATAAATGTGTACTTTATCAGAGATTAAAATAAAATAAGAGTACAGATGCTCCAGCATGCGGTTCTAGTAGTAGTACTACACGTACTACTAAACCTTGCGCCTGGCTCTTCGCCTCTTCGTGAAGTCGAACAATGATGGTACTCCGCATGTTGGGTACTACAGTGTATGCCTCTGGCAATCTGACACCGAATGAACTGATGCATGTCCACCGCCTAGGCGAGGGTAGGTTGCATTAGTCAAAAGGCGTATGTGAGCTTCACCTTCTCCTGCAAGCTTCTCCTTGTTCTGCGAGTTGACGGGACACACCAAAAAGTAGTGCTAGTCCATACTCCCTCCTTCCCGGTTAATATGACTTAATCTATTTTGCAGGTAAATGAGAGAGCTCTATTCATATATAAGCATTCTTAGGACGATCATCCAAGAGACCGGTCACTAGGAAGCGAGGTACCCCACAGAAAAAGAAGAAGGAAGCGAGGTGTTTCATCAAGCCAGCTCTCGACCACGTTCAAAGTGCAGCAAGCACGGTTCGCACAAAGATGCGCCGCAAGGTTTGCTGGCCTGTTTACATGCTGAATAACAAAAAGTGGAAATATTACCGAGCGCTCCTATTTGTAACAGGATATGAGCCAGAATTAAGCGAGAATTGTGGCGAGTGTTCCATGAAATTAACTTCCATTATCACATGCGAGAACCCTCGAAGAGAACCAAATGTGTTGAAGATTGCTTTATCACATTTTTAAAATATAATAAGAGTGCAGACGCTCCTCCATCCGGTTCCTAGTAGTATAGTACATACATGTGTAGTAGTAGTACTAGTACTAGTAAACTTTGCGCTTGGTTGTTCGCCTCTTCGGGAAGTAGAACAATAATAGTACGAGTATAGTGTATGCTTCTGGCAATCTGACACCAAATTAACTGTTGCGCGTCCACCACCTGAGCGAGGGAGAGCTTGCATTAGTCAAAAGTTTCTCCTTGTCCTGCGAGCCACCACACGTAAGCTTCTCCTGTTGTGCAAGCTTCTCCTCGTTCGGCAAGTTGACGGGACACAACAAAGTAATGCTAGTCCATACTGCCTCCTTTCCGGTTAATATGGCTTAATTTCAAATGAGATAAATGCACTGTCTGTCACCGTATATTTGTAAAAATACGATCAGTGGACTTCATAATATGCTCATTGCACTCACTATATATTTTCCAATGTTTATACGGTCATTAGCTCACCCTGGCTAAGTATGTGTGTGCATGCACGTGTAGGTTGAGCACTTGAGTGTGACCGTGTGTGTTCCATCATGTGCTCGGACATGCATGCATTAGGGCGTCGCGCGCATTTTTGCGTCCATGTGTACGTGTGACTGTTGCATGCATGCACGAGGCTGTAGTCCCTCACATTCACATGTTCATAAGTCAATGCTTTGTCAAAATGTTACATGCAAGGTTTAATCATTCGTTGTTCACACATGCATTCCCGATATTAATACGTTGGTAAAGACAATTTCTTGAGGAAAACGAGCCCATGAATTGAGTACAAAGGGGACCAATAAGCCAGGACGGAGGGATTACCAGTAGTGAACCGGAAGGAGGGAGTAGGTACTAGTAGTATAGCACTATGTAACAACGTGCAGTAAAATTCCTCTATGCGCATCTTATCTACGTGTCAAGCAAGAAAATAGAGATAAGTACAAGTGAGACTCAGGAACGGTCATACACATAGGGGGAGTACGTGTAGGGGCCACTAAGGAGCAATCAAATCACACAGTAAGTTAGTTGGAAGAAGCAACCATCATTTCACTCTTCAATGACACGTACACAATATAAAATGGTTGATATGGAGAGACAAAAAGAAAACCACTATATATACACTAGCAGGAGCCTATGCTACAAGCCTGCTTGCTTGGGTTGCTCTCTTCACAAGCATAGAACGATGGTGGCCACACCGCTGGTCATATATCTGGCCTGATCCCACCGCTGGGGGAAGGGAACAATGTTTTGCGTAGACTCGATCGACATCGGCGAGGGAGAAAACCCACAGTCGGTGCATCCCAACCCCCCTTCTAGCTATAGCCCGACGTCCCAGGTAGTAGTACATCTTCCTTTGGAGCCGGCTTGCTCCACTGCCGCAGCTCCCCACGTAGCTCCATCTCCATGTCGATCTTTCTCTACTTCTACCGGCTTATTTGTGATGAGTTTATGTCTCATGAACTAGTGCCGGTACTATTATTCTAATCACACTTCTTCAATATCTTTGCCATCAGGGATGCTTAGCTCAATTTTAGTGGAACTGCACAAAAGCATCATATGATCTGAGGGTGCCAACCGTCTTTCCTTCGACAAGTTCTACCTAGCCAGAAAGTTAAATCATGTTTAGGGTTTAGGGTTTAAGTCATAGTGACCCCATCATTAGTTTTTCTTTTGTACACGCTCTCACAACTTTTGTCTTTAGTTGTGAAATAAAAATTGGTTATGATCTGTGAATCATTGAGATGCATCAGCATGCGTGTTAGTTTTCCTTTGTATTTGATGGAATGTTGTAACGGGGCAACCTGGAGTAGGAATGAAAATGGAGTGGAAAGTTTTCGTTTTTCCGGAGAAAAAATGGAAACATGGAGAAACCAATGTTTCATTTCGTTGGATCGCGCCATCGAGCAAAACCAACGTTTAAATCACGTCTGTCGCATTCGTGTCTGACGCTCCTCCACGGCTCCACCCCACACGGTCGCTCGGCATGCCACTCACCGCAAACCGAGTATGCGATAAATTTCCCGCCTGCTTGTTGATGGATCACGCCATGGAGTACTAGCACTACTGGAAGAGATTGACGAGTTGAGGGAGGATAGCTAGCTGTAGCACGGACTCCCAAGAACTTTTTACATGCATGTTGTGGCCAGCTATTGCGACCTTTCAACATGGAGCAGTCGCGTGCATCGGGAAGCAGCGCGGGCGACGCTCTCTCGGCCGGCGCACCGCTTCTATGCCAGCGCCAGTGAGAGGTCGCGTCCGCTCTGGTCGGGCATGAATGTGGCACTGATCGTTTCAGGCGGGAAGCACGCGCGCGTGATGAAGAGGGTTCGTGTTGGTCAGGAGCGGGCGTGGCAGCGGTCCGGACGCCCGCAAATAAGAGATGTTGTACATTAATATTGCAGCGTATATAATTAACAATGTAAATAATGTGCCAGTTGGACAAATATGATTGGAGAAGGAGATGGATATGGAATTTTTTGTAAACACGGATATGCATGTCTATGTCTATGTGTGTGTGCGCGACGACTCTCGCGACTTGGAAGTGGGGGCGTGTTTTTGATCGAGTTTTCTTTCTTGGTCAATTTTCATTTCTTTTTCTGGGAACACGTGTATTCTATTTAAAACCACTGCTATGGAGAGATTTTTTTTACTCCATTGCATATATAGCCTCTTGTTTGATAGGGTTTCTCGCGTCTCGCTCTCTCACCCTCTCCATATCAAAACAAGATGATAGTCTCCACTCTATCTCTCTCCTCACTGGTGGTCACAGATTCGGCCGAATCCCGTCCGCTGCGGGAGGTGAGGAGGTGCAGCATTGACGTTGTCGCCATCGGCGATGGAGGAAGCCGATGCGCACCGTCCTCTCGAAGCCAGCGCTGGCGCGGACGAAGGTCCTCCCCGCCCTTGTTCGCTGCCGTCGTGTGGGCAGATCCCGCCCGCTCACCTAAGCGACATCTCGCCCACCTGAGGTATAACTTCTTGTACTGGTCCAGCTCCCCAGGTCGCTGCATGCGGGTTTTCTTCTATGTGACAACTCCCTAGCTCCCCATGTATAGTAGCTAGGGTTCGTCAGTTGGTCCAACATCACCTACTATTATAGAGAAAATGCCACTCGAAAAGTTGTCCTGATTTATGCCTTGGTGGAGGTATACATGTTGTTTCGACAAAAAGTACATGGTGGTTGTGTGGACATTGTCCATGTGCTCCTATTGCTGCTGCTAATCTAATACTATCACTGGTTAAATGAAGAAATGTTTTTTTCTCGGGTATCCTGGTTTAGTTCCCATCAAGATGATCATGATGCTTCTGTTTGTTGGTGTACTTCTCATTAATTCTTATTGACAATTCAGATGTCGTTGTTAATCTTGTACCACTTCCAAAACAAAGTAACAACACTATATCCCTTTTTTATATTTTTGCAAACAATGATGTGCATCTCCATACCCGGGCATGTCTTCCTCAATTTTAGTGGAACTGCACAAAATTGGATGGCCATTGTTGTTCCGCCTCACTGTCCTCTGCCACGTGGTTCTTCCTTCCTCGAGCTTGATTAATGAGAAGAAACAGACCACAGTGAGGATTTGTCAAACTTCATAGGTGCCTCACCAAAACTTGATGCCAAATGGATGATGCATCACCACGATGACCTATCGATGCTCATGGTTGCGCCTCATGGTTGCGTCGGATGGTGAAGCAGATCACTTTTTGACGAAAAATAAGTTGTCTTCCATCAGCGCTCTTTGCTTGGTTGCGTTGGAGACGCAGTCATCTTTCACGTTGGTGCAACTTTATCACATAATTGGCTATGAACCAAATGTTTCCTCAAAGAAGGATCAATGTTGGTACTAAGAGCATAAGTTTTGTATTGATTTCTAAGCCTTCTCACAACTTTGTCCTCATCTCCCCTGTAATTTTATTTGTCCAGCTATTAACTTTGATTAAAAAATGGTGTGGACTAAACACCTGGATGGACGTAGTAGCCCTGCATTTTTATTTACTCCGCATATTAGATTTGACTAAAGTCAAACTTTGTAAAGTTTGACCAAGTTTAGGCCAACAACAAACCATAATTATTGAGAGAGGGCAAACTGTACATACTCTCAAACCTTTCCGATAATTGAAATTAAAGTTCTTTATTTGTACACACTCTCACATGTTTCCGATAATTTGGCGCATGTGTGGTTGTTCATTTAAGGGAGGGTAGTGTACCGCACATGAAGGACAGGAAGTGCGACCGGGATGCGGGGTCATTAGTTCATCGGAAGTAGGATGAGTAGTTTTCTTCACTGGTATGTTAAATAAAGAGTTTCGTTTTGTACTTACACAATTTAAAATGATTATTATGGAGAGAATAAGAAAACCACTCAGCTATATATTAGTAGTATACACGAGTACTATATGGACGCAGCTTCATTGACTTAGTGCACCTGCCTTTGGGTGTATGACAGGTGGGCCCAAAGTGTGGCTGGCCCACCTGTCATACGACCAAAGGCAGGTGCAGTTAAGGCACCGGAGCTCAGTTTGTAATACAGTATATATGTAGTACACTATATAAGTTGGAGCCTCAACGCTTGTTCGCTAGGGTTTGCACTCTCCACACTCTCGCCGCACTACATATATATATACACGCTGGAGGCTCATCGTTCCTTTGCTAGGGTTTGTTGTATTCACAGTCTCTCACCCTCTTCACCAGATCTAAACAAGATTGCATTGTGGCCTTTGTCTCTCTCTCCCCTCACAGCTGGTGAAGGAAGCGTCCGGATCCCGTCGCACCGGGAAGGGGAGGAGGTGCAACGTTCACTCTATCGCCTTCGACGAGGGAGGCAATCCACTGCCGGCTGCACTATTCTCTTTCACCCAGCGCCTGTGCGGGAGGGCCACCGACCCCTTCTTCCTTGCTGTCGTACATAGTGTGGGCAGACCCGGCCTCCCACCGCATGCCTTGCCACATCCCGATGACCCTACGGTATAAGTTTCTTTGAAACCGTCATTGCTCTAGCTGCATGTGGATCTTTTTCGATTATGTAGTCAAATCTAGGTCTTGGTTCAAAGAGGAAAGAAGGGTGCGGTGGGGTGGAGCATGAATCTAGGACGTGGTTCAATGAGGAAAGGATGGAGGGAAAGTAGTATAGACTGGCTATCCAGCCGCTTTGTTGGTCGAAAAGGGAAAAAGGGGGTAACCCAGTACACACATCTATAAGGAACCGATCTCTTTGTTGAAAGGGGAAAGAAACTGGGGGGTCGGGTAGTTTGTGCAGGACTAGATTTGCTGCCCTCACATAGGAAAAATGTTCAAAGATAACAAATATGGGACCAACGCAGATATGCTGCTTGGCTACATACTCTGCATCACCCATCAACGCAGACAGTGGACGCACATGGTGCTGGCATGTCCCATGTCCCATGTCCCATACAACTATTTTGCTATTGTTAATCTAAGAATGCTGTTGGAAAATTAAAGTAGTGCCACTGTTAAAAGTAAGTTACATTCTTACCAAATGTTGTTTTAAGAGAATGTCTCTGTTAATATGAATCAATGCAACCGTTTTAGAAATGCTACTGTCCTACTTTGTTTTCCATCAAGATAAGTTAGATGCTTCTTTTTGTCGCCGTTTGTTTCATCCTCCTTTATTGGCCAGTAATTGTTTCCTTTTCGCCTCTGTTAAAACAGGGATATCTACTCAACCTGTTGCTATAGCAAACTTAAATGTCACACCGATGACTTTTCTTGATTTCAGTGCAACTGCACAAAACGAGATTGGATTTCCTATTCGTGTTGGCAGATTCGTAGGTGATCTTGTGTGTGTCATGACAGGTTGGTACTTGCCTTCATCCACATGATCGTGCAGTGTGTTTTAGATGATGTGCTACTTGTATTGGTACTGTTTTCAATAAATGTTGAATTGAAGCTATTGTATTGCTCTCTTTTCCCATTAAGTAGTGAACAAAAATGGTACCAACCCAGACATGATGCTTGTTGCTTTGTTACAACAAATTCTGCATCACCCCCTTTATAAGTAGATGGAAGCACATGGTGTTGTTGCGCCCACTATCCCCTGGAACTGTTGATGCTTTTTCTTAATCTAACGCCATTGGTAAAATTAAGCAATGCCACTCTCAGAATTAACTACTGAACTGTTTTAAGAGAATTTCTCTGTTAATATAATCAATGCAACCGTTTTAGAAATGCTACTGTCCTCTTTGTTTTCCATCAAGATAAGGTAGATGCTTCTTTTTGTGGCCGCACGTTTCATCCTCCTTTATTGGCTAGTAATTGTTTCCTTTTTTGCCTTTGTTAAAACAGGATTATCTATTCAACTTGTTGCTATAGCGAACTTAAATGTCACACCGACGACTTTGCTTGATTTCAGTGCAACTTCACAAAACGAGATTGGATTTCCTATTCGTGTTGATAGATTCGTATTTTTTCTTGTTTGTCTCATGAAAGGTCAGTACAGGCCTTCATCCACATGATTGTGCAGAGTGCTTTGAGATGTTGTGCTACTTGTATTGGTACTGTTTTGGATAAATGTTGAATTGAAGCTATTGAACTGTTGTCTTTTACCATTAAGTGGACAATAATTGTTCCAACCCAGACATGATGCGTGTAGCTTTGTTACAACAAACTCTGCATCAACCCCTTTATAAGTAGATGGAAGCACATGGTGTTGTTGCGCCCACTCTCCCCTGGAACTGTTTATGCCTTTTCTTAATCTAATGCCGCTGGTAAAATTAAGCAATGCCACTCTCAGAATTAAATACTGAACTGTTTTAAGAGAATTTCTCTGTTAATATGAATCAATGCAACCTTTTTAGAAATGCTATTGTCCTATACTTTGTTTTCCATCAAGATAAGGTAGATGCTTCTTTTTGTGGCTGCATGTTTCATTATCCTTTATTGGCCAGTAATTGTTTCCTTTTTTGCCTCTGTTAAAATAGGGATATCTATTCAACTTGTTGCTATAGCGAACTTAAATGTCACACTGGCGACTTTGCTCGATTTCAGTGCAACTTCACAAAAAGAGATTGGATTTCCTATTCATGTTGGCAGATTCGTGTTTTATGTTTGTCGTCTCATGAAAGGTCAGTACAGGCCTTCATCCACATGATTGTGCAGTGTGCTTTCAGATGTTGTGCTACTTGTATTGGTACTATTTTAAATAAATGTTGAATTGAAGATACTATATTGTTGTCTTTTCCCATTAAGTAGTGAACAAAAATGGGACCAACCCAGACATGATGCTTATTGCTTTGTTGCAACAAACTCTACATCACCCCCTTTATAAGTAGATAGAAGCACATGTTATTGTTGCGCCCACTCTCCCCTGGAACTATTTATGCTTTTTTTAATCTAATGCCACTGGTAAAATTAAGCAATGCCACTCTCAGAATTAACTATTGAATCTTAGTTCAAAACTGCAACACTTGTTAGGGATTGGTGGGATTACCATTTTTGAGGCCGCATGTTTTACCCTCCTTTATTGGGTAGTAATTGCTTCCTTTTTTGCCTCTATTAAAATAGGGATATCTATTCAACTTGTTGCTATTGCGACATTTTGCTTAATTTTGTTGGAACTGCACAAAATGAGACCGGATTTCCATATATGTGTTGAGATCTCTCTCAGGTCTTCCTCATGAGTTGTTTCAAATCTTGGTCTTGAAAGGTCAGTACCGACTTTCCTCAGAATTAACTACTGAATCTTAGTTCAAAACTGTAACACTTGTTAGGGATTGGCGGGAGTACCATTTCTGTTAGGGATCGGCCGAAGTACATGTTTAAGAAATGTATTGTTCAGATAATGTCTCTATTATTATATATCAGTTACAGTGTTTTACAAATGGTATATCCTGCTTTGTAGTTCTTTCTACATGTTTAACCAAGGTATTGTTAAGATAATGTCTCTGTTAAAATGAATCAGTCACATTGTTTTAGGAATGGTACTTTTCTGCTTTGTCGTTCTTTATACATGTTGAAACATGGCATTGTTAAGATAATGTCTTAGTTAATATGAATGAATCACACTGATTGAGAATTGCTACTCTCCTGCTTTGTTTCCCATTAAGATAAGGTAGATCAATAGATGTTTTTCTTATGGGGGTACAAGTCATCAACCGTTATTTCTCAGTAATTGTTTCCCTTATCCCTATTGTTGCTTACGGGGATATCAAAATTAAAGCTCGGTTTTATTTTGACTTTGATTTTAGTTGAACTGCACAAAAGGAGCCAATGTGTCTAAGGCAAAGTGCTACATTAGTGGGTCCAATTGGTCTTACCACTTTGCAGAAAGAAGCAGTCACTGTTTGCACTACATATGGTCCCGGGCGAAGCGCTTTGTTGGTCGATTTCGACTAGTGAAATATACACCGGTCTCTCAAATTACACGCGTAACCTGCCGGTTTTACTTACAGACCTCGGGCCCTCGGTTTCATTATGCCTGTATTTTACGCGTTGTTTCCAATGACGAGTAAATTACACTTGTATCTTAATACAAATCTGAAATAAACCAGAGCTCCCAAGCGTGGCCTTACCGCTTCATGCCGTCTCAGTCTCTCGGAGGTGCTCATAGGTGTCCAATGATCCTGGCTTCCTGAATGAGCAGCGGATGCTGTATCAGACCATCCGTAGGGCCCGCGAGGCCCTCTCCGTTGTCCTTCGAGTTGTTGCGCTCGCCGTGGCGCCGAGCATTGTCAACATCGTCAACGAACATGAGGATTCAGGAGATGACTTTATTTTGACTGGATGATAGTAGGGACCCATTAGGGCCATAGCCGTACGTACGCAAGTGTCTCCTTATTATGTACAACTATATTTTTTGCTTCCTCCTGGTTTCCTGACATCACGGTCCCACACCATTGTCAACCTATGTAGTCAATAAATGAGAGAGTTGCACAAGGAGCGGATGACAACTAGGACCAAGCAGCTCGAGCAGTATTTGTGTTTTTGAGGTGTGAGCACTGCAGAATTTTTCTTGAGCGATGTTTCCTTGTTGCTCAGAGGAGAGCAGGGTATTAACTGAGCGGGCTATGGCCCGTCTAGTCCAGTCCAGATATCCAGCCCAGATATTAATTTTTTTCAAGCTGAAAATGGCTAGCTGAGCTATACTTTCTTGTGAGGAATACCCAGGCAAGGTCAACTTGTTATTCTCTGCCCAGTTGGGCTACAAATCTTTCTTAGGAGGGATGCATTAGGCTTAACAGGAAAATGGGCTTTAATAAATATTAAATGGGATGTAATTATAAAAACTGGGCAGTAACTATAAAAAAATGCACCAAACACGTAATTAGTTTACAAAATATTATTTTTGGATTTTGAAAATTTTAATTTCATTAATTGTTGTGCACGCAATGTTTCGTTGGATTTTTGCATAATACAAATTTATATTGTAATTTTATTTAATCTGACTAGAAATTTCGGGATAAAAATATTTCGGATCCCATTAAAATGTGGGAATTTTTTTTTGAATTCTGTTCTGAATGGTTGGTTGAAATTATTAATCATTTTCCTTGCTAGAAAATGGGCTAGAATTTTAACAAACTTTAAATGGGTTGTAGTAAATTCCATTAGAATTCAAAAATGGGTTGTACATTCTTACAAATCTCAAATGGGCTATAAGTTCTCCGCCACACACTTGTGGGCCTACTAAGTTGACGCATCCCCTAAAAAAGTAAGTTGACGCATATGCAAGCCTTTGTCAATTTATAGTCAACACACGGTTCTAGCAGCAGTGTCCGTTGGATGTCCATCCAACGGATGTCGTGCTTCTTCTTGAATCTCGGATATTCTAGCTTCAGCCGCCCAAAAAATGATTCCTCCCCCTAACATCTGGGGCACACCATTTCGGAGGCTGACCTGTGGGCCTACTAAGTTGACGCGTACCAAGGGCTTTGTCAACTTAGTCATTATAAACGATTCTAGCTGCAGTGACCGTACGATGACCCTCCAACGGCCATCGTGCTTCTTCAACCTCTGGTCTTCTTGCTCCAGCCGCCCAAAGCAGCACCGGTCATGCTGCCTGCTCCTGCCTCCCGTGGCCGGCTGTGCTGTCGCAGAGGTCTCACCGCCCCCTACTACTCCCACCACTGGCCAGGCCATCCCTCTACTCACCCACACCCCTTGTTATTCTACGGCTACGACAGCCGAACCAGTGAACCCTCGTACTCCTCTCTGCATGGGCATCCACTATCGCATATTCCCCTGCTCTGCGTCATCCCCTTCCTAGGCCGAGCTGACGTCCACCACCCTGGTGCTCTCGGCATGGCGTGGTCAACGTGGTCAACGAACGATATCAATCGGATGTGGAATGTACATGGAGAGGCTGACAGCTGGGTCCACGACCGCACACAAGGAAATGCCTCCTTATTACACGCAAACTAATGATTCCTCCACCTGACATCTGGGACCCATTGGAAGGGCCTCTGTATTTCGCGAAAAAAATGTTCCCCCGCTGACAGGTTGTACCCACCAGTTATATCTTCGCACGCAAGGAAGTGCCTCCTTATTACGCACAAAAAATGAATACTCCCCCTGCTAGCTGGGACCCATCATAGTGGAAGGCTGACTTGTGGGCCTACTAAGTTGACGGGGACGGAGGGCTTTGTCAACTTAGACAATATGAACGACTCTAGCTCTAGTGACCGTACGATGTCCATCCAACGGCCGTAGTGCTTCTTCAACCTCTGGTCTTCTTCCTCCAGCCGCCCAAACAAGCGTCGGGCGTGCCGCCTGCTCCTGCCTCTCGTGTCCGGCTGTGCTGCCACTTCTGGCCATGCCATCCCTCTATACTCACCCACACCTCATGTTATTCTCCGGCAACGGCAGCCTCACACCATAGCCGAAGCTATCAACCCACGTACTCCCATCTGCATGGGCATCCACTGCCGTGTCTTCCCCGGCTCCGCGTTGTCCCCTTCCTAGGCCTCGCTGTCGTCCACCGCCTTGGTGCTCTCGGCGCGGCATGGTCAATGTGGTCAACGACCGACTTCCATCGGAAGTGTACTGTACGTGGAGAGGCTGACAGCTGGGTCCATGGCCGCAACAAGGAAGTGCCTCCTTATTACGCGGAAAGTAATGATTCCTCCACCTGACAGTGGGGACCCACCGGACGGGCCATCGTATTTCGCAAAAAAACGTTCCCCCCTGACTGATGGGACCCACCAGTTACATCTTCGCATGCAACGAAGTGTGTCTATATTACGGGCAAAAAAATGATTCACCCCCTGACTGTTGGGACCCACCAGCTACATCTTCGCACGCAAGGAAGTCGCTGACAGTCGGGACCCACCTGGTCAAAGTGTACGTAGCGTTGTCATTCTGGGCACGAACGTGTACGTACATACTGGTCGATGTAGAGGCGCGCACGTGTCGTAGTAGAGGCGTGCATGTGTCGTAGTAGAGGCGCGCACATAGCATGTACACGTATGTACAACGGCTAGGGTGCAAGAAAGAAAATGCGGCCATGTACATACATACGGGCGGGGTCTCGAACGCCTACTCGTACATACGTACGTCCAGGGCTCGTGTACATGGCTGGGTCGGAACGAAGAAGTTGCGCCGTCGTCGTGTTCATGGGGAGGCAGCCGGCTGGGTCAGAACGGTATGCGTCGTCGTGTTCATCGGGAGCCAACTGGCTTGGATGGAACAGCCGATGAAAACGAGGCTTGGCGTAACGCAGAACGGAGGAAATGGCCTTGTGTTCGACTAGCCACGGTCGAAATGGGATCCTGTTCATTGGGTGGGGGGGGGTCTGGCGTACCGCAAAACGGAGGAAACGGACCTCATACGGTCAAACGGGTCCTGTTGATCGGGAGGGGTGTGGCGCATTGCAAAACGGAGGAAACGGACTTGTGTTGGAGCGCTACGGTCGAAACGGGGGCCTTGTTCATCGGGAGGGGTGTGGCGTACCGCCAAACGGGACTCCACGGGATATTGTTCATCTCCACCGTCGACCTTCTCCAGCCTCCACGGGCTCCTGTTCATCCACCATTGACCTCCTCCAGCCTCCACTTGCGACTTATCATCCAGCCTCCACCACACGCTCCTCCACCGGCTACTGTTCAACCAGCCCTCTCCACGGGATCCTGTTCAACCACCCCTCCACGGGCTACTGTTCATCCAGCCCTCCACTGGCTACTGTTCATCCAGCCCTCCACGGGGTCATCCTGTTCATCCAGCCCTCCACGGGGTCCTGTTCATCCAGCCCTCCACGGGGTCCTGTTGATCCACCGGCTTGATCGATCGGGGTACTGTTCATCCAGCGGCAACGACCTCTACTACCACGGGGTCCTGTTCATCCAATC
>NC_041380.1:252957801-253028507 GCF_002162155.2 Triticum dicoccoides
CATCAAGGGAAGGAGGCAGCAGCGTTCGATCGGCTTCAGTTAGCAGCAGTAGCAAAGGAATCACTTGGGTTCACTTAATAGCAAGGCAAGGGAATGATCGATCGCTCGGGTTCAGTAATGCGTAGCCTGCAGTGCAATTGCTTGGGTTCAGTTAGAGCCCAACGCCTTGCTCGGGTTCACTTATAGCCCAATGCCTCGCACACACACGCGTACGTATGAGAGAAACGCACATTGCTCGGCCCCCGACCACCCATCGTTAGCGGGAACTCCCCGATATTTTCCTCGCCCTCGCTTCTACCATGGTTTTTTCCGTCACGGACGGCCCAAAGAATGTCATGCAACTGCGTCTCCGGCCCGCCCAGGATGAAAAGCCCATTTTTGTCATGATTTGTTGTCATAGAAGTAGGACCCCACCACATCTATGACGATACCGGGTTTTGTCACAATTATCGTCTTAGAAGTGTCATTAGTATGACAGAAAAAAATCGTTCGGCCCAAAATGTCACGGATGTGTCTTTTTTTGTACTATAGGCCGCCATGTGGGCGCCATCGGTGTTTTCATGCACTTCCGCACCGAGAGCACATTGGCGCATGTTTGAAAGTCATTCCACCTTTTCATCCCCAATCTCCCGCCCCCCCACCTCTGGAATCTCGATTCCTACTCCAGTTCCCCCAAATCCCCCTCCTGTACTCCCTGTACTCAAGCACACTATCATGTCGCTGGTCGACATGGATCTCCAAGCTGGAGATCCTAAGGTTCGTCCTGCCTTCGGGCGCTGCGTGCTATCGCTCAACAGTGGCATGGTGGCGCTTGACAACAAGTTTCCCGGCAAAGTGCTGATGGTAACCATTAACGGCGACCGGCCTCCCGTCTCGCTGGACAACCTTGTCAAAGCTCTTGGCATTGCACACGGCATCCAAATAAGTGACTTGCTCATCGAAGTCTGTCTGCCACTGGCTAATTTATTCTTCAGGTTCCGGACAACTTTCTACTGCAGTCGTGTGTTCGAATCTTCCAGGCGTTTATTCTGTGATGGCACACTGGTGAGCTTTGATCGGTGGCACCCAGGATGGGGTCGGTGCCCTCTGAGCTTGAGTTGTTAACAAAGCTTACCTTCCACGGCATGCCTCGACATGCTTCGAATAGCGAGTCCATGAATGAGCTTATCAACGACCTTGGAGGTGAGCTCGTAAGTATGTTTGTTCCTCCAGACAGCTGGGCTCTAACGGTTACGGCATGGATGAAGAAGCCTTCCACCATACCGAAGGTGGTTGGTATTGAGACAGCGTTTCAGGAAACGGGGTTGTACTATTCGTCGCCACCAAGGCCGCCGCAGACCACGTCAGGGATGTACCTGTATCGAGTGTTCGTGCATGTCGAAGAAGTGGTCAATCCATCAATCGAAGTCCTACCGCCGCCGCTGGTGCTAGGGTCCGTCAACGACGTCCATTACATCAGTCAACGTTAGACTTTCCCTATGTTGCTCGGAACGATGGATGGCATAGGGCCTACTCCATAGAGCGGTGGAGGCCACTGCTTCTTTGGGAGAAGAGGCAGGGCTGGCTGCCTGGATGTGCTCTAGTTTGAGGTAACAACTGAACCTTGTTAGATACCAGTTAAATCCGAGCTATGGGTGTGAAGCACTGATGTGCCAGTACATTTGATTGTGACCTGTTCTATTTTTGTACCTGAACTTTTTTTAGAAAGGGTTGTACGTCAACTTAATGTGCTAGCAGAACTTATTGTGATGTCTGTCCATTTTCTTTGCACAACATTCAAGATATTTCTCTGTCATTGATAAAGACGATGAACCGTTATGTACAAGTTCGTTGGTTCCAACATAGCCCTACCCGTAGAGATCCACTACTTCCACCCTGATTGTGCCGCCTACATGAAATTTTTGTATGCAAGTTCAGTGTGATATGATCTTCTATATGAATGTGTTGACTATATAAGTTTTTACTGAGCATCAGCAATGCATATGGCTGAAAGATGTATTTATGAGCATCGACCGATGGGTCTCTCTCTCTCTCTCACACACACACACACGCACAAGTGGGACCTATTGAATTATTTCTTCGCTCATGACAGCTTTTAATTAGGTTCCCCTGTACTCAAACTTTTTCCTTAAGTTATTAACTGAGCTTAGTGACTTTAAAAAGTTGTATAGAAGCTTTGTTTGGGTCTTTCCGGCTTCACCGAATGTGGACTGAGTAGCCATGTAAAGTTGTACTGTACTACACAGGCCCTTTTTCGAACATCTGCAATGCAACTGGGTCGACAATTGTACACAATATCTGAGTCAACTTGTTATTCTCCGCCCCGCTGGGCTGCAAATCTTTTCTAGGAGGGATGCATTAGGCTTAACAAGAAAATGGGTTTTAAGAAATAATAAGTGGGATGTAATTATAAAATTTGGGCAGTAACTATAAAAAAATGCACCAAACACGTAATTAGTTTAAAAATAATATTATTATTGGAGTTTGAAAATTTTAATTTCATTACTTGTTGCAAGCGCAATATTTCATTGGATTGTTACGTAATACAAATTTATTTTGAAATTATATTTAATCTGACTAGAAATTTCGGGATAAAAATATTTCGGATCCCATCAAAATGTGGGAAATTTTATTGAATTCTGTTTTGAGTGGTTGGTTGAAATTATTAATCGCTGTCCTAGCTAGAAAATGGGTTGTACTTTTAACAAATTGTAAATTGCTGTAGTAAATTCCATTAGAATTCAAAAATGGGTTGTACATTCTTACAAATCGCAAATGGACTATATGTTCTCTGCCACAGACTTGTGGGCCTACTAAGTTGATGCGTTTGCAAGGCTTTGTCAACTTGTAGTCAACACACGGTTCTAGCAGCAGTGGCCGTTGGATGTCCATCCAACGGATTTCGTGCTTCTTCTTCAACCTCAGATATTCTTGCTTCAGCCGCCCAAAAATGATTCCTTTCCCTGACATCTGGGCGCATGGTTTCGGAGGCTGGCATGTGGGCCTACTAAGTTGACGCGTACCAAGGGCTTTGTCAACTTAGTCAATATAAACAATTCTAGCTGCAGTGACCGTACGATGTCCATCCAACGTCCGTCGTGCTTCTTCAACCTCTGGTCTTCTTGCTCCAGCCGCCCAAACCAGCACCTGCCGTGCCGCCTGCTCCTGCCTCCCATGTCCGGCTGTGGAGCCACCGCTGGCCATGCCATCCCTCTACACTCACCCACACCTCATATTATTCTCCGGCGACGACAGCCTCACACTGTTGCCAAAGCAGTCAACCCACTTACTCCCCTCTGCATGGGCATCCACTTTTGCGTCTTCCCCAGCTTCATGTCGTTCCCTTCCTAGGCCTCGCCGTCATCCACCGCCTTGGTGCTCTTGGCGCGGCGTGCAACATGGTCAATGAATGACAGCTATCGTAAGAGGACTTTAGGCGGTGAGGCTGATAGCTAGACCAACCAGCTACATATTCGAACACAAGGAAGTGCATCCTTATTACTCGCAAAATAAAAATGATTCCTCCCCCTGACAGCTGGGACAGATCAGCTATATCTTCGCACGCAAGGAAGTGTGTCCTTAACCTCCCTGGCCATTGGGACCCACCCGATCAAAGCGTACGTAGCGTTGTCTGTCTGGTCGTGAACGTGTATGTACATACTGGTCGATCAGTCTCTCTGCAAGTATGAACCATGGCCGAGTAAGTAGCGGCATGTGTCGTTGTAGAGCACCCGACATAGCAGTTCACGCAGTCTTGTCTAAGTCTTATACACATACATACAGCCACAAGGCAAAAAATATGGCCACGTACGTACTTACGGAAGGGTCTCGAGCGCGTACTCGCGCATATAGACGGACGGCCAGGGCTTGTGCTCATGGAGAGGCAACAGACGGCAGCAACAGCGTCATGTTCATCAGGTAGCGAACCAGCTAGGTCAGAACGGAGAAACAGCGTCCTGTTCATCGGGAGGCAACCGACTGGGTCAGAATGCGTCCTGTTCAATGGGAGACAACCAGCTTGAATGGAACAGCCGAAACGGGGTCTGGCGTACCGCAGAACGGAGGAAACGGCCTTCTGTTCGACCCGCCACGGTCGAAATAGGATCCTGTTCATCGGGAGGGGCCTAGCGTACCGCAAAACAGAGGAAACGGACTTGTGTTCGAGTGCCTACGGTCGAAACGGGGTCCTATTGATCGGGAGGGTTGTGGCGTACCGCAAAACAGAGGAAACAGACTTGATCATCCACCGTCTACTGCCTCGCTCTAGCCTCCACGAGCAACTCTTTATCCACCGTCGACTTCCTCCAGCCTCCACGGGCTACTGTTCATCCACGATTACTGTTCATCCAGCCTCCACCGCTTGCTGTTCATTGAGCCTCCACGGGGTCCTGTTCATCCACCCCCAACTGGCTGGGGTGATACAACTATACTAGAGTGCAATTTGTTGGCTCTACCGATTCACTTTCTTTTAGTTATCCCATTGCCGGCTTGGGCACTCAAGATCATTGACAGAAGATGTAGAGGCTTTGTGTGGAAAGGCGAGGAGGAAATCAATGGGGGCTATTGCCTGGTCTCATGGGCCCGAGTTTGCAGGCCAAAAGAATGGGGTGGTCTTGGCCTTTTGAACCTGAAAGATTTTGGGATCTCTCTTCGATGTCGATGGCAGTGGCTGAGACGGGATCCTGAGCAACGACCTTGGCAACTCCTTCCTGACCAACAAGACAAGGAAGCCTCCACTTTGTTTGCGGCCGCATGTTGGGTGGTACTGGGGAGCAGCGACACTGCTAGGTTCTGGACGAATAACTGGACATAGGAAGGCCATAGTATTGCCTCATTGGCACCAGCTTTGTTTTCCTTTGTGAAGGATTCCAAGCCGTTGGTCAGGGATGCATCGCACAATCGTAGATGGATCAAGGACATCAAAGGTGGCCTGACGGTCCAAGCTTTCGCGCAATACTTATTGGTCTGGGACATTGCGCATGCCGCTACACTCGATACGGATGCTCATGATCGACTCGAGTGGAGGAGGACTGAGCACCACCAATTCACAATAAGCAGCGCCTGTGGGATGTTCTTCATGGCCGGAGTTAGGTTTGCCTATAACAAAGCCATATGGAAATCCAAAGCTCATCCACGCTACAAGTTCTTCATGTGGCTGATCATTCATAAGAAATGCCTTACAACGGACAATCTTTAGAGACGAGGGTGGCCGTCGAATGGTGACTGCTTGCTTTGCTTAGCCCATCCGGAGAACTGCACACACCTGTTTGTGCATTGCATGTCTACACAACAGCTCTGGAGGATGTTTCAACAATGGTCTGGAGTCGTTTTCTCCATCTCGAACAGCAGCTTCGGCATCACAGAGGACTGGTGGCTGGTGGCGAGGTGGGCAATCCCAAAGCAAGCGCGCCGGAACTTCGACACCATCGTCATTCTTATACATTGGAGGATCTGGAAAGAGAGGAATGCTAGAATTTTTCAGCAGTCAGTTCGTAGTATCGATAGAGCCCTAGACCAAATCAGAGAGGATATTGGAGTGTGGAGATCCACGGGTTGTGTGGCTGATTTGGGTAGCTAGCCACCACAGGTCGTGCGGTTTTAGGATTCTCAAGATTACCTTGTATTCTCTTTCCATCGGCTAGCAGGCCCAGGTCTCCTGGACTGTTAGTAATGTTGTATTGTTCTTCTTCGTCTTCTAATAAAGATCAGCCACTGGTCCTTCGATAGAGTGCAATTTGTGCAAAATTGCACTATTATATGCCTACTTTTGCATTCATAAAATTACGAAATTTCAGTACATATTGTATGCAAAAAAAATCATCATTTGTTTTTAGTTTTGCTTTCATTCTCTTTCTACTTTAACGGTAATACCAAAGCCATTAATTAATTCCTTCTTACAGCTATTATACGCTTGTTCTTGCATATTATGCAAACGCAATTTATATATAAATTATGTGCAAATTTTATCATTATGTGTTTTTTATTTTGTTTCTTCTCGAAGGGTAATATCAAAGCCACTAATTCATTCTTTCATAGAAAACTTTACTATTTTGATTTTTTTTAGTTTTCATTTCTTTTTCCTTTTGCTTTAAGGGCAAGACCAATGTCACAAATCCATTTTTTTCTTAGGAAATTTTATTATTTTGATATTTTTAGTTTTTATTTCATTTTTCAAGTTTTAAGGGCAATACCAATGCCACTAATTTATTCATTCTTAGAATTCTTTTTTTCCAAAAATCCACTATTATTTTCTTATTCGTGCATATTATGAAAAAGTGCAATTTCTATCTAAATTGTGTGCAAATTTGATTATTATTTATTAGAAAATCTTCTAGAAGGATGATACCAACGCTACTAATTCATTCCAACACGCATTTTATGGATCGACTACGTATATTAATAGTGTTGTATTTTCCTTCTCTCACACCCGCACACGCATACCCTATGCTTGCACACACACGTGCGCGCAAAACACACTACGCTGACACACAACCACATACACGCACATAGAAAGAGAAAATAAACATGAATACACTCAAGTAGCTAGCGAACTGTGTCCAGACGAGCTCCCTCCCGCTAGCTCCCTCCTGCTAGGGTTCCCCCACCAGCCGCCAACGCCCTAGCCCCCTTCGGCCGCCGCCGGCCATCGACGCGTGTGCCCCGGCCCGTCCCGCCTCCCTCTTCCCGCACTCCCACTCCCCGGGTCCCTGTTTGCTCGCTCGACCCTCCCCCTCGGGCGAAGGGCAAACCCCCCACATCTCCCCTCTCCTCCGTCCCCTCCCTGTCCTCCCCCCAGCCGTCGGCGTGGTCCGCCGGGCCCTTCCCACACGGGGCTGACGGCGGCGGGTCGTTCCTTCCTCCTCCGTGCATAGGGGGGTGCGGGGCCTCCCGACGGCGGTAGCTCGGCCGACGGCGGTGTGGCTCGACGGCATGATTTGTTGGGAATCGTTGCATGGAAAACAGAATAAAATTATACGCACACGCAATGATCTATCCATGGAGATGCATAGAAACAAGGGAGAGAGTGTGTCTACGTACCCTCGTAGACCGTAAGAGAAAGCAATGATCTATCCATGGAGAATAGCGGAACCTGGATGCTCATATTGGCTCCTACATATTCTACGAAGATCTTTATCGGTCGAACCGTTATGACAACATACGTAATTCCCTTTGTCCATCGGTATGTTACTTGCCCGAGATTTGATTGCCAGTATCTTCATACCTAGTTCAATCTCGTTACTGGCAAGTCTCTTTATTCATTCCGTAATACATCACCTCGTGACTAACTCCTTAGTCATTGGCTTGCAAGCTTATGATGTGTATTACCGAGAGGGCCCAGAGATACCTCTCCGACACTTGGAGTGACAAATACTTCGGAGATACCTGTAGAGCATCTTTATGATCACCCAGTTACGTTGTGACATTTGATAGAACACAAGGTATTCCTCCGGTATCCGGGAGTTGCATAATCTCATAGTCGAAGGAATATGTATTTGACATGAAGAAAGCAATAGCAATAAAACTAAATGATCATTATGCTAAGCTAACGGATGGGTCTTGTCCATCACATCATTCTCTTAATGATGTGATCCTGTTATCAAATGACCACTCATGTTCATGGTTAGGAAACTTTAACCATCTTTGATCAACGAGCTTGTCTAGTAGAGGCTTACTAGGGACATGGTGTTTGTTTATGTACTCACACATGTATTTAAGTTTCTGATCAATACAATTATAGCATGAATGATAAACCTTTATCATGAATAAGGAAATATAAAATAACAACTTTATTACTGCCTCTAGGGCATATTTCCTTTAGTCTCCCACTTGTACTAGAGTCAATAATCTAGTTCACATCGCCATGTGAATAACACCCATAGTTCACATTGCCATGTGACCAACACCCAGAGCGTTTACTAGAGTCAATAATCTAGTTCACATCACCATGTGATTAACACCCGAAGAGTAATAAGGTGTGATCATGTTTTGCTTGTGAGAGAGGTTTAGTCAATGGGTCTGTCACATTCAGATATGTATGTATTTTTGCAAATTTCTATGTCTACAACGCTCTGCATGGAGCTACTCAAGCTAATTGCTCCCACTTTCAATATTATCTAGAATGAGACTAAGAGTCATCTGAATCAGTGTCAAAGCTTGCATTGACGTAACCCTTTACGACGAACTCTTTACCACCTCCATAACCGAGAAACATTTCCTTAGTCTTCTAAGGATAATTTTGACCGATGTCCAGTGATCCACTCCTGGATCACTATTGTACCCCCTTTCCAAACTCATGGCAACGTACACAATAGGTCTGGAACACAACATGACATACTTTATTGAATCTATGGTTGAGGCATAGGGAATGACTTTCATTCTCTCTCTATCTTCTACCGTGGTCGGGCTTTGAGTCTTACTCAACTTCACACCTTGCAATGCAAGCAAGAACTCTTTCTTTGACTGGTCTATTTTGAACTTCTTCAAAATTTTGCCAAGGTATGTACTTTGTGAAAGTCCTATCAAGCGTGTCGATATATCCCTATAGATTTTGATGCCTAATATGTAAGCAGGTTCACCGAGGTATTTCATTAAAAAATTCTTATTCAAGTATCCTTTTATGCTATCCAGAAATTCTATATCATTTCCAATCAACAAATATGTCATCCACATATATATTAGAAATGCTACAGAGCTCCCACTCACTTTCTTGTAAATACAAGCTTCACCATAAGTCTATATAAAACCATATGCTTTGATCACATCATCAAAGCGTATATTCCAACTCTAAGATGCTTGCACCACTCCATAGATGGATTGCTGGAGCTTGCACACTTTGGTAGCACCTTCAGGATCGACAAAAACTTCTGGTTGCATCATATACAACTCTTCTTTAATATCCATTAAGGAATGCAATTTTTGACATCCATTTGCCAGATTTCATAATTATAACATGCGGCAATTGCTAACATGATTCGCAGTGACTTAAGCATCACTACGGGTGAGAAAGTCTAATCGTAGTCAACCCCTTGAACTTGTTGAAAACCGTTCACGACAAGTCGAGCTTTGTAGATGGTGACATTACCATCAGTGTCTGTCTTCTTCTTGAAGATCCATTTATTCTCAATGGCTTACCAATCATCGGGCAAGTCCACCAAAGTCCACACTTTGTTCTCATACATGGATCCTATCTCAGATTTCATGGCCTCAAGCCATCTATCGGAATCTGAGCTCATCATAGCTTCTTCATAGTTCGTAGGTTCACCATGGTCTAGTAACATCACTTACAGGAAAGGATTACCGTACCACTCTCGTGCAGAATGTGCTCTGTTCGACCTACGAGCTCCAGTAGTAACTTTATCTTGAAGTTTCATGATCATCATCATTAGCTTCCTCTCTAGTTGGTGTAGGCATCACGAGAACGAATTTCTTTAGTGTACTACTTTCCAAATTGATAGAAGGTACAATTACCTCATCAAGTTCAACTTCCCTCCCACTCACTTCTCATGAGAGAAACTCCTTCTCTAGAAATGTTCCACTTTTGGCAACAAAGATCTTGCCTTTGGATCTGTAGTAGAAGGTGTACCCAATTGTTTCCTTAGGGTATCCTATGAAGACGCACTTCTCCGATTTGGGTTTGAACTTATCAGGATGAAGCCTTACATAAGTGTCGTAACCCCAAACTTTTAAGAAACGATAGCTTAGGTTTCTTGCCAAACCACAGTTCATACGGTGTCACCTCAACAGATTTAGACGGTGCCCTATTTAACATGAATGCGTCTGTCTCTAATGCATAACCCCAAAATGATAGTGGAAAATCGGTAAGAAACATCATAGAACGCACCATATATAATAAAGTACGGTTACAACGTTCGGACACAACATTACGCTATGGTGTTCGAGGTGGCGTGAGTTGTGAAACTATTCCAAATTGTTTTATATAAAGGCTAAACTCGTAACTCAAATATTTGCCTCCGCGATCAGATCGTAGCAACTTTATTTTCTTGTTACGATGATTCTCCACTTTTGTTGGGGATATAACTATTGAGTATAAACCGCCCAGGAGGGGCCGGCTTATACTCATAGTGAGTTGTTCCCGTCATAGCCCATGAGGACAAGGAGTACGACGCTTTACGAAGGAGATTTAACAAGAAGGCCCAAGGCTAAAAGGCGGATTATGGCATATAGATATAAACCACCATAAGATGTATAACTTGTGTTGTAAGATAAGAAAAGGTAGAAACCGAGCCGGACACGTTTATGAGCCAGCCGAGACTCTATAAACCGCTGGGCATCAACCTGTGTATATAAAGGGATGACCCGGCGATGGTTTATGGAAAAGAAACAAGAGACCGAGAGCCAGGTCAAGCGTATTCACTCCCCGTTCATTGAAACCCTAGCAAGACCAACTACAAACTGGACTAGGCTTTTACCTTCATCGTAAGGGGCCGAACCAGTATAAACTCTCGTGTCCTTTGTCCTGTTTAACCCCTTTAAGCTAACCTCAACGCGATGGCTCCACGACTAAGTCCTCACACTAGGACATCTACCGTGACGTTTCCATGATAGTTGGCGCCCACCATGGGGCTACCGCATGATGGTTTCGAGTTCTTAAAGGGTAGCTTCGAACGACTCAAGGGATACGCCGTGGGCTGGATGACTAAGAGTCACCGCGGCAAGCTCTACATCGATGATGCAGGCTGGGGCCCCGAGGCCGGATCCATTGAGTATGGGTACCGGGTCCCCTTCGGTGGAATTCACATCTTCATCCGCAAGATCGGCGAACCGGGCCCTGAGTCGGACATCTGCACCGACATCATCGAGACGGCTCAGCATGCGAGACTCGCCCGGGTTCAGCCTTCCATGAAGCGTGCCTTCATGGGAGTCATCCATGGGGCAGAGCCTGAGGATAGACCGGTATCTGATGGTGAAACCGTCGTTTACTCTGATGGCGAGTCATCTACTAGGGAGACCGAGTCATTGTACCAGGTGCAAGACGGCCAGCTTGGGGCTTATTCCGATGGCATTAGTATCCCGGATCCCCACAAGCCGCCGAACCGGGTTGCAATCTTTATGGCCGGTACACAGCCAGGGTAGAAATCTTGAAATGTGGCAGCGTTAATCTCCAGGTCAGCAGCGGCAACAGCAGCCGGGGCAGGAGCCCCTGCGCGCCCGTCGGCTCAAGTCTTGTCCGATTTACTTGACGCTCTAGCAACACTGATGACGACCGAGGTTAGTGAGGCAAACCAGGATGAACACAATGCGGAAATTGCCAATGTGAGAGACCAGATAACTCAAGCCAAGGAAGACCTAGCAGCCGAGGATGTAAGGATGGCCACGATGCGGGCCAAGTTGGAGGCTCAGGCGCAGCGGGTTCAATCGGAATCCTTCCAGCTTATGCTAGATCAGAACTCATCAAATGATGTCATGAGGAGAAGGCATCAGACCCGCCTACCTTTGGTTTACGAGCCGAGAAACCTCTTCAACACGCCCGGAATAGGGACCAGTAACCAGCCAGTGATAAACCGGACTGAAGCACCAAGAACAGGGGCGCGGGTTCAACCGCGCACGATGGATCTGCCTCGTCAGGGTAATAACCCGCCGTAGAATGCACCGACACCACATCATGTGCCGACACCGCCAGGTCATTACTCTAACCCCTTGGATAACATGGTCTCCGCCGCTTCACGATTGGCGGCTCTCCCAGTCGAAGGCGAGTCCCCAGTAGAGGTTGAGACGCGACGGGCTAGGGAACTCCTTCAGACAGCCTTGGCTCAGCAGCAGGCTTATTCGTACAGCCGTGAGAGGATTCATTCCACCCCCCGCCCGAGCCGGAGTTACAGCAGACATATTGATGAGCCGGTCGTATCAAGCAGTGCACGGAATTGTGATACGCCTCATGGCCATAACCCGGCAGGCGGTGGTGCTGGTGTTCAGAACATGGTGGACCAAGGTAGAGCACATCGAGAGGCCGAGTTAGCGGCGCAGTATGCAGCCAGTCAACGGTCTCCGGTTCATCCAACGGCTTCGGTCGAGACAGGAGTAACTTTCACGTCTTTGGGTGTGCCGTGTTTGACCCCAGCTTTGCGTAACGTACGATTGCCCAAGGATTTCAAAGGTCCCCGTAAGGTACCCAACTACACGGCCGATTTACCTCCTGAATCGTGGATTGAGAGTTATGAGATGGCGATGGAACTGTTGGATGTTGATGAGGCTGCATGTGCTAAGTATTTTACCATGATGTTAGAAGGAACGGGTCATACTTAGTTGAAGGGATTACCGGCTAACTCTGTTGGGTCATGGGCCGAGTTAAAAGCCCGGTTTATCCAGAATTTCAAGGACATGTGTAAGAAGCCCATGTCAATTGTGGATTTGGCCTCCTGTGTCCAAGAAGAAGGAGTCAACAACCCATTGGGTTCGCCGGGTTTCAAAAATATTGCACTCGTCAGACCGGATCAATGCCGATTCAGCAGTCTTGATGTTGGAGAAAAATTACCGTTTTACGCCCCTCAAGCAGAAATTAGGGTGGCTCAAACATCACTGCAATGAAAAGGGGACACTTATGGTTGCTCTGGTTAAGTACATTGACTCTGATAGTACCAAAGACCCCGAGTCTGATGGTGACAAACCGGGAAAGGGAAAGAAGAGCAGCAGCACCAGAGGGTAGCAGCATAACCCGGCGGCGAATCAAGGAGGTAATGGTAAGCGCAAGGCTGATAACAACCTGGACTTTGTGGCAAATACCAATGCACAGAATAATGCCCAGGGACGTAAGGGCAGCCCACCCCCGTAGACCGGAGGGCCAGGCATTAATCTTGAGCACATGTTGAATCAGCCCTGCCCGAAGCATGGTACACGTCAAAGACCGTCTACTCATCTTTGGAAAGATTGTTAAATCATGAGGGAGTTCAAGAATTCCAATATTTTTCAAAGCAGCCATGGACCGGGAGGCAGTCCAGGATTCGGTTCACAGGGTCCGGGTTACGGAGGCGGCGGTTCAGGCTCTGGGTTCTAGGGTCATCAAGGTCATCAAAGTCATCAAGGCAGTCAAGGCAATCAGGGCGGTTAGCATCAACATTCTAGTCAGGGGAGTCAGCAGCAGCAGTCTGGATATCAGAGTAACCCGAAACAGTTGAATAGTGGATAGTATCACGTCTTCACCATGAGTTTGTGCAAGCGAGATTAGAAGCTTCATAAATGGGTAGTAAACTCCGTTGAACCAGCAGTTCCCCATTACCTGCGCTGGTCTGAGCAGCCCATTGTGTGGAGTAGAGAGGATCATCCGCCCCGGGTTGATAATCCGGGTCATTTGGCATTGGTGGTTGTGCCTCAGGTTGGAGGGTATAAGTTCACCAAGGTGCTCATGGACGGAGGAGTAGCATTAATATCCTTTATTATGACACCTTCCGTCGTATGGGGTTGACAGATAAAAATCTTAAATCGTCAAACACTATCTTCCATGGAGTGGTGCCTGGTAAGTCGGCGTATCCAGTTGGTAAGATAGCCCTGGAAGTTGCTTTTGGAGATGATCATGATTCTAGATCAGAAATGTTGACCTTTGAGGTGGTGAAAATCAAAAGCCCTTATCATGCCCTATTTGGACGACCAGCTTATGCTAAGTTTATGGCAAGACCCTGTTATGTTTATCTGCAGCTCAAGATGACAAGTCATAAGGGGACCATCACGGTACATGGGAGCCGAAAGATAGCCTTGGACTATGAAGAAGGTGATGCGGCTTATGCTGAGTCGGTTTGTGCAACAGAGGAGTTGAAATTTTATAAGGACAATGTTGATCCAATGGATATGACTTCTTTGAAAAAGCCAACTACAGAGCATGATCCGGCCTTGAAGTTTAAATCAGCTGAGGAAACCAAGTTAGTTGACTTTGTTCCTGGCGATTCATCCAAGCAGTTTAGCTTCAGTGCTAATTGCTACCTCTTGAGCACTACGTTGGTTTTCCCTTGAAGAGGAAAGGGTGATGCAGTAAAGTAGCGTAAGTATTTCCCTTAGTTTTTGAGAATCAAGGTATCAATCCAGTAGGAGATCACACTTGAGTCCCACGCACCTACACAAACAAATAAGAACCTCGCAACCAACGCGATAAAGGGGTTGTCAATCCCTTCACGGTCACTTACGAGAGTGAGATCTGATAGATATGATAAGATAATATTTTTGGTATTTTTATGATAAAGAGAAATAAAGATGCAAAGTAAAATAAATGTCAATAGAAAAAACTAAGTGTCGGAAGATTAATATGATGGAAGATAGACCCGGGGGCCATAGGTTTCACTACTGGCTTCTCTCAAGAGCATAAGTATTACGGTGGGTAAACGAATTACTGTCGAGCAATTGATAGAAATGAGCATAGTTATGAGAATATCTAGGCATGATCATGTATATAGGCATCACGTCTGTGACAAGTAGACCGAAACAATTCTGCATCTACTACTATTACTCCACACATCGAACGCTATCCAGCATGCATCTAGAGTATTAAGTTCATAAGAACAGAGTAATGCTTTAAGTAAGATGACATGATGTAGAGGGATAAACTCATGCAATATGATATAAACCCCATCTTTTTATCCTCGATGGCAACAATACAATGCATGCCTTGTTGCCCCTGCTGTCACTGGGAAAGGACACCGCAAGATTGAACCCAAAGCTAAGCACTTCTCCCATTGCAAGAAAGATCAATCTAGTAGGCCAAGCCAAACTGATAATTCGAGGAGACTTGCAAAGATAAACCAATCATACATAAAAGAATTCAGAGGAGATTCAAATATTGTTCATAGATAAACTTGATCATAAACCCACAATTCATCGGATCTCGACAAACACACCGCAAACGAAGATTACATCGAATAGATCTCCAAGAAGATCGAGGAGAACTTTGTATTGAGATCCAAAGAGAGAGAGGAAGCCATCTAGCTAATAACTATGGACCTGAAGGTCCGAAGTAAACTACTCACACATCACCGGAGAGGCCATGGATTTGATGTAGAGGCCCTCCATGATCAATGCCCCCTACGGCGGAGCTCCGGAAAAGGCCCCAAGATGGGATCCCTCGGGTACAGAAGGTTGTGGCGGTGGAATTAGGTTTTCGTGGTGCTCCTAGATGTTTGGCGGGTACGTGGATATATAGGAGGAAGAAGTACGTCGGTGGAGCAACGAGGGGCCCACAAGGGTGGAGGGTGCGCCCAGTGGGGGTAGGCGCGCCCCCTGCCTCGTGGCCTCCTCGATTTTTTATTGATGCCCACTCCAAGTCTCCTGGATCACGTTTGTTGAGAAAATCATGTTCCCGAAGGTTTCATTCTGTTTGGACTCCGTTTGATATTCCTTTTCGGCGAAACTCTAAAATAGGGAAAAACAACAATTTGGGCTGGGCCTCCGGTTAGTAGGTTAGTCCCAAAAATGATATAAAAGTGTAAAATAAAGCCCATTAACATCCAAAATAGATAATATAATAGCATGGAGAAATCAAAAATTATAGTTACGTTGGAGACGTATCAAGCATCCCCAAGCTTAATTCCTGCTCGTCCTCGAGTAGGTAAATGATAAAAAAGAAATTTTGATGTGGAATGCTTTCTAACATATTTCTCAATGTATTTTTTCTTTATTGTGGCATGAATGTTTAGATCCGAAAGATTCAAGATAAAAGTGTAATATTGACATAGAAATAATAATACTTCAAGCATACTAACTAAGCAATCATGTCTTCTCAAAATAACATGGCCAAATAAAGTTATCCCTACAAAATCATATAGTCTGGCTATGCTCCATCTTCACCACACAAAATATTTAAATCATGCACAACCCCAATGACAAGCCAAGCAATTGTTTCATACTTTTTATGTTCTCAAACTTTTTCAATCTTCACGCAATATATGAGCGTGAGCCATGGATATAGCACTATATGTGGAATAGAATGGTGGTTGTGAAGAAGACAAAAAGGAGAATAGTCTCACATCAACTAGGCGTATCAACGGGCTATGGAGATGCCCATCCATAGATATCAATGTGAGTGAGTAGGGATTGCCATGCAACGGATGCACTAGAGCTATAAGTGTATGAAAGCTCAACAAAGGAAACTAAGTGGGTGTGCATCCAACGTGCTTGCTCACAAAGACCTAGGGCATTTTTAGGAAGCCCATCATTGGAATATACAAGCCAAGTTCTATAATGAAAAATTCCCACTAGTATATGAAAGTGATATCATAGGAGACTCTCTATCATGAAGATCATGGTACTACTTTGAAGCACAAGTGTGGAAAAAGGATAGTAGCATTGTCCCTTCTCTCTTTACTCTCATTTTTTTATCTGGGCCTTCTTTCTTTTTCTTTTTTTGGCCTTTTTTCTTTTTTTTTCGTCCGGAGTCTCATCCCGACTTGTGGCGGAATCATAGTCTCCATCATCCTTTCCTCAGTTGGGACAATGCTCTAATAATGATGATTATCACACTTTATTTACTTACAACTCAATACTTTAGAACAAAATATGATTCTATGTGAATGCCTCCGGCGGTGTACCGGGATGTGCAATGATGCATGAGTGACATGTATGAAGAATTATGAACGGTGGATTTGCCACAAATACGATGTCAACTACATGATCATGCAAGCAATATGACAATGATGAAGCGTGTCATAGTAACAGAACGGTGGAAAGTTGCATGGCAATATATCTCATAATGGCTATGGAAATGCCATAATAGTAGGTGTGGTGGTTGTTTTGAGGAAGGTATATGGTGGGTTTAAGGTACCGGAGAAAGTTGCGTGATACTAGAGAGGCTAGCAATGGTGGAAGGATGAGAGTGCGTATAATCCATGGACTCTACATTAGTCATAAAGAACTCACATACTTATTGCAAAAATCTATTAGTTATCGAAACAAAGTATTACGCGCATGCTCCTAGGGGGAAAGATTGGTAGGAAAAGACAATCGCTCGTCCCGACCGCCACTCATAAGGAAGACAATCAATAAATAAATCATGCTCCGACTTCATCACATAACGGTTCACCAGACGTGCATGCTACAGGAATCACAAACTTCAACACAAGTATTTCTCAAATTCAAAACTACTCAACTAGCATGACTCTAATATCACCATCTCCATATCTCAAAACAATTATCAAGTATCAAACTTATCATAGTATTCAATGCACTTCTATGAATTTTTTTATATTATATCCCTAAAAGCAAATTTCCATGTTGTTCTAAAGGACTCTCAAAATAATATAAGTGAAGCATGAGAGATCTATTATTTCTAGAAAATAAAACCACCGCCATGCTCTAAAAAATATAAGTGAAGAACTAGAGCAAAAACTATATACTCAAAAGATATAAGTGAAGCACATAGAGTATTCTAATAATTTTCAAATCATGTGAGTCTCTCTCAAAAGGTGTGTACAGCAAGGATGATTGTGGTAACCTTAATAAGCAAAGACTCAAATCATACAAGACGCTCCAAGCAAGACACATATCATGTGGTGAATAAAAATATAGCTCCAAGTAAAGTTATCGACAGACGAAGAGGAAAGAGGGGATGCCTTCCGGGGATCCCCAAACTTAGGCTTTTTGGTGTCCTTAAAGTTTACCTTGGGGTGCCATGGGCATCCCCAAGCTAAGGCTCTTGCCACTCCTTGTTCCATAATCCATCAAATTTTACCCAAAACTTGAAAACTTCACAACACAAAACTCAAAATAGAAAATCTCGTGAGCTCCGTTAACGAAAGAAAACAAAACACCACTTCAAGGTATTGTAATGAACTCATTCTTTATTTATATTGGTGTTAAACCTACTGTATTACAACTTCTCTATGGTTTATAAACTCTTTTACTATCCATAGATTCATCAAAAGAAGCAAACAACACACGAAAAACAGAATCTGTCAAAAACATAACAGTCTGTAGTAATCTATAGGTTTCGACCACTTCTGGAACCCCAAAAATTCTAAAATAAATTTCTGGACGTGAGGAATTTATCTCATCTGCAAAAAGAATTAACTAAATAGCACTTTACAAATAAAAATGGCAGCAATTCTCGTGAGTGCTAAAGTTTCTGTTTTTTACAGCAAGATCAAAAAGACTTTCCCCAAGTCTTCCCAACGGTTCTACTTGGCACAAACACTAATTAAACACAACCAAAACAGAGGCTAGATAAATTATCTATTTATTACTAAACAGGAGCAAAAAGCAAGGAATAAAAATAAAATTGGGTTGCCTCCCAACAAGCGCTATCGTTTAACGCCCCTAGCTAGGCATAAAAGCAAGGATAGATCTAGGTATTGCCATCTTTGGTATGCAATCCAAAAGTGTCTCTCATAATAAATTCATATGGAAATTTAATTTTATTTCTAAGAAAGTTTTCCATGCCTTTCCTTAATGGAAATTGTAATCTAATATTCCCTTCCTTCATATCAATAATTGCACCAATCGTTCTAAGGAAAGGTCTACTAAGAATAATAGGACATGAAGGATTGCAATCTATGTCAAGAACAGTGAAATCTACGGGCACATAGTTCCTATTTGCAACAATAAGAAGATCATTAATTCTTCCCATAGGTTTCTTAATAGTGGAATCCGCAAGGTGCAAGTTTAAAGAACAATCATCAAAATCACGGAAACCTAGCAGATCACATAAAGTTTTCGGAATCGTGGAAACACTAGCACCCAAATTACAGAAAGCATAGCACTCGTGATCTTTAACTTTAATTTTTATTGTAGGTTCCCAGTCATCATAAAGTTTTCTAGGGATAGAAACTTCCAACTCAAGTTTTTCTTCATAAGATTGCATCAAAGCATCAACGATATGTTTAGTAAAAGCTTTATTTTGACTATAAGCATGAGGAGAATTTAGCACGGATTGCAACAAGGAAATACAATCTATCAAAGAGAAATTATCATAATTAAATTCCTTGAAATCCAAAATGGTGGGTTCATTGATATCTAAAGTTTTGACCTCTTCAATCCCACTTTTACCAATTTTTGCATCAAGATCTAAAAACTCCGAATTTTTGGAACGCCTTCTAGGTAAAGGTGGCTCATCTTCAGTCCCATCATTATAAAGATTCATATTGTAAAACAAAGATTTAATAGGAGACATATCCATAACTTTTAGATCTTCATCTTTATTTTCATAGAAACTAGAAGAACACGCTTTCACAAAGCAATCTTTCTTAGCACGCATCCTAGCGGTTCTTTCTTTGCACTCATCAATGGAAATTATCATGGATTTGAGAGACTCATTGATATCATGCTTAGGTGGAATAGATCTAAGTTTCAAAGAATCAACATCAAGAGAAATTCTATCAACGTTCCTCGCCAATTCATCAACCTTGAGCAATTTTTCTTCAAGCAAAGCATTGAAATTCTTTTGTGAATTCATAAACTCCTTAACACTATCTCAAATTAGGAGGGCATCTTATTAAAATTTCGATAAGATTTGTTGTAGGAATTACCATAATTATTAGAGGAATTACTAGGAAACGGCCTAGAATTAAAATTACCTCTATACGCGTTGTTACCAAAATTGTTCCTACCAACAAAATTCACATCCATAGATTCATTATTATTCTCAATCAAGGTAGACAAAGGCACATCATTAGGATCAGTAGGAGCACTCTTATTAGTGAACAATTTCATAAGTTCATCCATCTTTCCACTCAAAACATTAATTTCTTCTATCGCATGCACTTTTTTACTAGTAGATCTTTCAGTGTGCCATCGAGAATAATTAACCATAATATTATCTAGGAGTTTGGTAGCTTCTCCTAAAGTGATTTCCATAAAAGTGCCTGCCGCTGCCGAATCTAAAAGATTTCTAGAAGAAAAATTCAATCCGGCATAAAAAATGTGTATAATAATCCAAAGATTCAAACCATGTGTAGAGAAATTATGTATCATTAATTTCATCCTCTCCCAAGCTTGTGCAACATGTTCATGATCAAGTTGCTTAAAATTCATATTATCATTTCTAAGAGAGATGATTTTAGCAGCAGGAAAATACTTAGAGATAAAAGCATCCTTGCACTTATTCCATGAATCAATACTATTTTTAGGCAAAGACGAAAACCAAGCTTTAGCATGATCTCTAAGGGAAAAAGGAAATAGCTTCAATTTAAAAAAACATTGTCCACATCTTTCTTCTTTTGCATATCACACAAATCAACAAAGCTATTTATATGGGTAGCGACATCTTCACTAGGAAGGTCGACGAATTGATCTTTCGTGACAAGATTCAACAAACCAGCATTAATTTCACAAGATTCAGCATCGGTAAGAGGATCAATCAGAGTGCTAAGAAAATCATTGTTGTTGGTATTGGTAAATTCACACAATTTAGTATTATCTCGAGCCATCGTGGCAAGAAAGCAATCCAACACACGAGCAAAAAAGAAGCAAGCGAAAAAGAGGCAAACGGAAAAAGAGAGGGCGAATAAAATGGCAAGGGTGAAGTGGGGGAGAGGAAAACAAGAGGCAAATGGCAAATAATGTTGCAAGGGGTAAGAGTTTGTGATGGGTACTTGGTATGTCTTGACTTGTGCGTAGACTCCGGCAACGGTGCCAGAAATGGCTCGTTGTCGGGAGTCAAATCTTGACTTGACTTGGCGCGAATCTCCCCAGCAACGGCGCCAGAAATCCTTCTTGCTACCTCTTGAGCACTGCGTTGGTTTTCCCTTGAAGAGGAACGGGTGATGCAGTAAAGTAGCATAAGTATTTCCCTCAGTTTTTGAGAACCAAGGTATCAATCCAGTAGGAGATCACGCTCGAGTCCCACGCACCTACACAAACAAATAAGAACCTCGCAACCAATGCGATAAAGGGGTTGTCAATCCCTTCACGGTCACTTATGAGAGTGAGATCTGATAGATATGATAAGATAATCTTTTTGGTATTTTTATGATAAAGAGAAATAAATATGCAAAGTAAAATAAACGGCAATAGAAATAACTAAGTGTTGGAAGATTAATATGATGGAAGATAGACCCGGGGGCCATAGGTTTCACTAGTGGCTTCTCTCAAGAGCATAAGTATTACGATGGGTAAACGAATTACTGTCGAGCAATTCATAGAATTGAGCATAGTTATGAGAATATCTAGGCATGATCCTGTCTATAGGCATCACGTCCTCGACAAGTAGACCGAAACGATTCTGCATCTACTACTGTTACTCCACACATTGACCGCAATCCAGCATGCATCTAGAGTATTAACTTCATAAGAACAGAGTAATGCTTTAAGTAAGATGACATGATGTAGAGGGATAAACTCATGCAATATGATATAAATCCCATATTTTTATCCTCGATGGCAACAATACAATACATGCCTTGCTGCCCCTGCTGTCACTGGGAAAGGACACCGCAAGATTGAACCCGAAGCTAAGCACTTCTCCCATTGCAAGAAAGATCAATCTAGTAGGCCAAACCAAACTGATAATTCGAAGAGACTTGCAAAGATAAACCAATCATACATAAAACAATTCAGAGGAGATTCAAATATTGTTCATAGATAAACTTGATCATAAACTCACAATTCATCAGATCTCGACAAACACACCACAAAAGAAGATTACATCGAATAGATCTCCAAGAAGATCGAGGAGAACTTTGTATTGAGATCCAAAGAGAGAGAAGAAGCCATCTAGCTAATAACTATGGACCTGAAGGTCTGAAGTAAACTACTCACACATCACTGGAGAGGCCATGGATTTGATGTAGAGGCCCTCCGTGATCAATGCCCCCTACGGCGGAGCTTCGGAAAAGGCCCCAAGATGGGATCTCTCGGGTACAGAAGGTTGAGGCGGTGGAATTAGGTTTTCGTGGTGCTCCTGGATGTTTGGGGGGTACGTCGATATATATAGGAGGAAGAAGTATGTCGGTGGAGCAACGAGGGCCCCACGAGGGTGGAGGGCGCGCCCATGGGGGGTAGGCACACCCCCTGCCTCGTGGCCTCCTCGATTGTTTCTTGACGCCCACTCCAAGTCTCCTGGATCACGTTTGTTGAGAAAATCACGTTCCTGGAGGTTTCATTCCGTCTGGACTCCGTTTGATATTCCTTTTCGGCGAAACTCTAAAATAGGCAAAAAACAACAATTTGGGCTGGGCCTCCGGTTAGTAGGGTAGTCCCAAAAATGATACAAAAGTGTAAAATAAAGCCCATTAACATCCAAAATAGATAAAATAATAGCATGGAGCAATCAAAAATTATAGATACGTTGGAGACGTATCACTAATCTGGGTCCGAAATAGGAAAGCGCGCTCATCGAGTTCATCCATGAGAACCGGGACATCTTCGCATGGAAACCTTCTGACATGCCAGGTGTACCCAAGGAACTCACTGAGCAAAGTCTGAAAATTAATCCTAAGTTTAAACCGGTCAAGCAGTTTCTCTGCCGCTTCAATGAAGAAAGCCGTAAGGCTATTGGTGAGGAGGTAGCCCGGCTCTTGGCAGCTGTGATTATCATTGAAGTATTTCATCCTGAGTGGTTGGATAACCCGGTGCTGGTACTTAAAAAGAATGGCACTTGGCGCATGTGTGTGTACTACACAGATTTAAACAAGGCTTGTCCGGCTGATCCTTTCGCCCTCCCTTGTATTGATCAGATTATTGATGCTACGGCGGGTTTTGAGCGTTTGAGTTTTCTGGATGCTTATTCTGGTTATCATCAGATCAAGATGGCAGTTAAGGACTAGGAGAAGACAAATTTTATAACTCCCTTTGGAGCCTTCTGCTATGTGTCTATGCCTTTTGGGCTCAAGAGTGCCCAGGCGACTTATCAGCGCTGCGTGCAGAATTGTCTTCATACTCAGATTGGGCGAAATGTTCACGCTTATGTGGATGATATTGTTGTAAATTCCAGGAAGGAGGAGACGTTGATAGATGATTTGAAGGAAACTTTTGATAATCTCTGAATTTATAAGATGATGCTTAATCCGGCCAAGTGTGCCTTTGGTGTACCGGCAGGCAAGCTCTTGGGTTTTTTGGTGTCTAACAGGGGCATTGAGGCTAACCTGGAAAAGATCAAGGCAATTACTTCTCTGGCTAAACTGGCGTGTATCAATGATGTTCAACGTCTGGCGGGTCGTATTGCAACGTTGAGTCAGTTTATCAGCCGGTTGGGGGAGAAAGCTATCCCTCTATATCAGATGATGAAAAAGACAGATAATTTTGTCTCGAGTGATGTTGCTAATGCGGCGTTTGAGGACTTGAAAAAACAGTTAGTCGAGCCACCTGTCCTTGCTGCTCCTGTTGATAAAGAGCCATTGTTTCTATATGTGGTTGCCAATACCAGGGCTGTCAGTGTGGCTATTGTGGTAGAGTGAAAGGAGGAAGGCAAGGAATATCCGGTTCAACGGTCGGTTTATTATATCAGTGAGGTTCTCATTGAGTCCAAGCAGATATACCCACATTGGCAGAAGCTGGTGTATGGCAAGCCGGAAGCTTAAATAGTATTTTTAGGGTCATCCTATCACTGTGATCAGTTCTGCTCCTTTGGGAGATATAATCCAAAACAGGGAGGCAACTAGTCAGGTTGCCAAGTGGGCCATTGAGCTTGGACCTCATGGGTTAAAGTATATGCCTCGTACGACAATCAAGTCCCAGGCACTTGTGGATTTCATCAATGACTGGACAGAATTGCAGACGCCGGAGGAAAAGCCAGATAATACATATTGGACTATTCACTTTGATGGGTCCAGGCAATTGGAGGGCTCGGGGGCTGGAGTTGTGCTAACTTCCCCTCGAGGTGATAAATTTTGTTTTGTTCTCTGTTTAATGTTTCCATGCACTAACAATGCAACTGAATATGAGGCTTTACTCCACAGTCTTCGAGTTGCTAAGGAGATGAACTTAAGCCGGGTTAGGTGCTTTGGTGACTCGAATTTGGTAGCTCAACAAGTATCGGGTACTTGGGACTCCAAGGATCCACTCATGGTGGCTTATCAACGGGAGGTGGATGTTATTGCTGGTCACTTCAAGGGTTATCAGGTTGAGCATGTGGACCGGAGAAAGAATGAAGCGGCGGATGCTTTAAGCCGGTTGGGTTCTCAACGTAAACCGGTGCCGCGCAATGTTTTTCCTGATGTCCTTCATAACCTGTTGGTCAAGTTACCCACAGAGGAGGATTTGGCTATTCCTGACTCGGAGGCTCAGTTGGTGGCGGTTCTTCATGTTATCCCGGATTGGACAGTTCCCTATTTGGCGTATATGACCCGGGGCGAGTTACCGGAGGATGAAGTTTTGGCCAGGTAGATAATTCGACGGTCTAAGTCAATGACTATTGTCAACAAAGAATTGCATCATTGCAGTGTCATAGGGGTGTTTTAGCGTTGCGTGTCTCCTGAAGAAGGTTGTGAGATCCTACGTGAGATCCATGAAGGGGACTATGGTCATCATGCCGGTTCAAAATCTCTGGTAGCCAAAGCTTTTCGTCACAGTTTTTATTGGCTGACGGCTCATGCTGATGCTGAGGACTTGGTCAGAAGGTGTGATGGTTGTCAGAAATTTGCACATCGAGCTCATGTTCCAGCTCAGGAGTTAAGGATGATTCCAATTACTTGGTCGTTTGCAGTCTGGGGACTTGATATGGTTGGAACCTTTAAGAGATCCAAGGATAAGAAGACCCACCTCTTGGTCGCAGTTGACAAGTTTACTAAATGGGTAGAGGCAGAGCCAGTGAGTAAGTGTGATGCAGCAACAGCGGTTCAATTCATGAAGAAGGTGATATTCCGCTTTGGCTTTCCACATAGCATTATAACAGACAATGGCACTAACCTTCCCAAGGGAGCTATGGAAGATTTTTGTCAACGTGAGCACATCCGGCTTGATGTATCATCAGTGGCTCACCCCTAGTCTAATGGTCAAGCTGAGAGAGCCAATCAAGAGATTTTTAGAGGTATCAAACCCCGGCTTATGGTTCCCTTACAAAGGACGCCGAGTTGTCAGGTTGAGGAGTTACCTTCCGTGGTATGGAGCATTAATACCACCCAACAGGTCTACAGGTTATACACCCTTTTTCATGGTTTATGGAGCAAAGGTAGTTCTCCCTAGTGACATCCGTCATGACTCGCCCCGCATGGCGGCTTATGTTGAAGCTGACAATGAAAAAGCAAGTCAGGAAGCACTTGACCTGTTAAATGAAGAGCATGACATCGCAACGGCTTGTTCGGCGATTTACCAGCAAGATCTGCGCCGTTACCATAACCGCCGGGTTAAAACCAGAACTTTTCAAGAAGGCGATCCAGTGCTTCGGCTCATCAAGGATCAGACTGATATGCACAAGTTATCCCCACCTTGGGAAGGACCCTTTGTGGTCAGCAAGAATCTAAACAACGAGTCATATTACCTTGTCGATGTTCGAGACCAGAAGGACTCACGCACGTCGGAGGAGGAGACCCGCCGGCCCTAGAATATTGCTCGGCTTAGGCCATACTACACTTGAGCCACAGGCTTTGCTTATGTACATATTTAGACAATGTATATATTATGATTGATATAATAAACTGGCATCCTTGCTAAAGCAGGGCCTATGTCGTTCTCTTCAACAAGCTTTTGATTACCATGGGCTTCCGGTTCAGGCATGAAGTTATGATTTCCCCTTGATCCGGCTGTCAAGCCAATATTGTCATATTATAAGAGCACAGCTCTGTTACCTTGGTAATCCGGCTATCAAGCCCATATTATAAGAGCACAGCTCTGGTTGCCTTGGTAATCCGGCTATCAAGCCCATATTATAAGAGCACAGCTCTGGTTACCTTGGTAATCCGGCTATCAAACCAATATTATAACTTATATGAGCATAACTCTGGTCCACTTGGAGGCTTAAATTAAAGGGACCAAAGAGAGTCTGTTGCACAGCATAGCTCAAACATATGTACCCCTTGGGCAGAACCCACATAATCACTTGGGGTCTTGGTCGTATTCGAACCATAGCTACACCTCTTGATTGGCGTAAGGACACCAGGGAAATCACTTGGGGGCTTGGTTGTATTCGAACCATAGCTACACCTCTTGATAGGCATAAGGCCACCAGGGAAATCACTTGGGGGCTTGGTCGTATTCGAACCATAGCTACACCTCTTGATAGGCATAAGGCCACCAGGGAAATCATTTGGGGGCTTTGGTCGTATCCGAACCATAGCTTAAACCCTCTTGATCAGTGCAACACCATAATTGTGACTATTTAAATCCTTCTTTATTTTTTCGGTTTATAATGCTTTTGGAGTATGATTTATTTATATTTATTAACCCGGCCTGGCCTTTGACTATAAGTCACCGGCAAGCAAAAAACTACTGTGCGGTGTTTTGATCCGGCCTAGGCCCGTTCATAAACCGGCAAACAGATGATGATTACCAGTTTTCAAGTTATGGGTTATCACCCTTATTATACCGGCTTCCTAACCAGAGTGTGATAAAATATCACAGGTATGGTATATCTTACATTGTATATGGTTATTTTTATCCTTAGCCATGGTTATAAACTATGTTGTTCGGCAAGATAACCCGTCTAGCGATGCACCACTAGGATGTTCTTTATTTTATTGCAGGAGCAGATTCTATGGTGCTAAAGTATCATAAGCAGACATATCATATATTAACATGGTGGATTAATAGTGTCATGCAAAGTTAATATGCATGATGGCATAGCAGACCAAACGTTTTAAACTAGCCTATTACAAGGCGGTTTGTTGCCCATAAGAACAATTGTTTTAAACAAGTCTTGCAGAGAGAAGAAGCTAAACCGGCTACCGGTTTATGAATCTTGATCGGGCTGGCTTGAAGGTTGTGGGTCATCATGTGCCGGTTCACCCTCCTCTTCTCTACCCAGTTGCTAGAAGTCATTGGTTGACCAATCGATCCCAGTTAAGGCTCTAAATACATCTTCATCACTTATAAGTGAGGAGGGGTCAACATGAGGAGCATAAGTATGCTTACGGATTGGCGGAATAAGATCCAGAGCGTTGCAACTTGGCGGATTAACCTTCTTGTTGTTGGCACAATAAATCGCCTAATAATGTGACAGATCAGTTTCTTCAGCCAATTTGCTAGCCAGTGGACGCATCTCCCTTGTCGAAGCTCTGAGGTCACCATTATCAAAATCTGACCCGTCCTCTTTTATGCTGGGGTAGCCGTTTCCAAGATCGGCCAGGTCAAGATCATAAATCTAGGCTTTGGCTCGCGTTAATGCGGTAAGAGCACCCACCCTGGAAGCCGATTTCTTCAGCTCCTCAATCCGGGCAGGCATCATAGCTAGCCTTACCAATGTATCCTTGATCAAAGTTGGGGTGGTTTATTATGAGAAGTTGTGCAGATGAACCATTGTACGCCGGTATATAGCTATTCTATAAAGGTATATGCAGCTTTCAGACTTTGAGGCATGTCGGAGCCTAGATGAGCAACACGACTCCCTGCATTGACACAATGGTAAACCAGCAGTCTATTTGATAATACATGTTTACAGTTTGTGAAGATGATTACTCACCAAAGACAGCAGTAGTCATGGAATTTATCTTCCGCTTTAAGCCAGTTAGTTCCTCCACGAACGAATTAAGGGCCGCTTCAGCATCCTCAGCCCTTTTCAGCAGAGTGGCTTTCTCTCGTATCCCAGCATGCCCGCTCACTCTTAAAGTTCTCCTTCAGCTTTTCCATAGCTGCTAAAGCGTTGGTCAGCTCTTCTTTGGCCTTGGAAGTCTCGGCTTGTTGAGTTTTGATGTTCTCTTGAAGGTCGGCGACTTGGGTTTCCTTTTTTACTAAGTTTGGCCTGCAAGAGGTGTGCAATTTGTCAGTTGGTAGTATACATTTGAAGTCCCAAGCGCATGACAAGTCATACACTTGGCACTTGGGGGCTAATGGCTATTGCTTCTTCTCCAAAACTATTACAAAGTCCCAAGCACATGACAAATCATATACTTGGAACTTGGGGACTAATACATATTTGCTCAAGTTAAATACTATGGAGTTTGTTGCCATCAATCAGCTTGATGGTTCATTGGTTTACACAGATTTATACATGAATGTTGAGTTTGATAATAAAAAGACCCGATTCATCTTGAAAAGATAAACCGGTCCTTAGGGGCTACACAGGGAAAGTTGAAGTATTTTCTACAAAGTCCCGGTTCATATCAGTATTATAAACCGGCCCTTGGGGACTACTGGAGCTAGTAGCCTAAACTGGTTATAAGAGAAGAGTAACTATGCAGAAGTAAGCAGTGTTTACCTTGTATCGCTCCTTCATCATGTTCAATAACCCGGCTTCATAATCACGGCTGGTGTATAGCTGGTTTAAAAACCCATAATGGATATCTTGGGCACTGAGATGGGCATGACTCTCCAGATCCACCTTCCACTTGCCCTTATCTATAGCAGAAAATTCATCCTTGGCACTATATTTTGACAGAGCAGTCACTACAAAAAAAGACACATCCGTGACATTTTGGGTCGAACGAAAAAATTTCTGTCATACATATGACACTTCTATGACGATAATTGTGACAAAATCCGGTATCATCATAGATGTGGTGGGCTCCTACTTCTCTGACAAAAAATCATGACAGAAAATGGGCTTTTCGTCCTGGGCGGGCCAGAGACGCAGTTGCATGACATTCTTTGGGTCGTCCATGACGGAAAAAACCATGGTAAAAGCGAGGGGGAGGAAAATTTCGGGGAGTTCCCGGTTACGGTGGGAGGTCGGGGGCCGAGCGATGCGCGTTTCTCTCGTACACGTACGCGCGTGTGTGCGAGGTGTTGGCTCTAACTGAATCCGAGCGATTGCACTGCAGGCTACGCGTTACTGAACCCGAGCGATCGATGGAGGCTGGATGAACAGTAGACGGTGGAGGGGTGCCCGTGGAGGGGTGGTTGAACAAGACCCCGTGGTGTGGTGGAGGGCTGGATGAAAAGTAGACGGTGGTGGGGTGCCCGTGGAGGGGTGGTTGAACAGGACCCCGTGGTGTGGAGGGCTGGATGAACAGTAGACGGTGGAGGGGTGCCCGTGGAGGGGTGGTTGAACAGTAGCCGGTGGAGTAGCGCGCGATGGAGGCTGGATGAATAGGTGCTCGTGGAGGCTGGAGGAGGTCGACGGTGGAGATGAACAGTATCCCGTGGAGTCCCGTTTTGCGGTACGCCACACCCCTCCCGATGAACAGGACCCCTGTTTCGACCGTAGGAGGTCTGTTTCGTCCGTTTTGCGGTACGCCACACCCCTCCCGATCAACAGGACCCCCGTTTCGACCATAGGAGGTCCGTTTCGTCGGTTTTGTGGTACGCCACACCCCTCCCGATCAACAGGACCCCTGTTTCGACCGTAGGAGGTCCGTTTCCTCCGTTTTGCGGTATGCCAGACCCCTCCCGATCAACAGGACCCCGTTCCGAACATAGGAGGTCCGTTTCCTCCGTTATGCGGTACACCAGGCCTCGTTTCCATTGCCTGTTCCGTCCAAGCCCTCCCGATGAACATGACCATGCATTCCGTTCCGACCCAGCCGGTTGGCTCCCACACGTTCCATTGCCTCCCGATGAACACGACGCATTCCGTTGCCTCCCCATGAACACGATGCATTCTGTTGCCTCCCCATGAACACGATGACGATGTTGTTTCTCTGTTCCGACCCAGCCATGTACACGAGCCCTGGTCATACGTATGCGCGAGTAGGCGTTCGAGACCCCGCCCATATGTACACATACGTGGCCATATTTTCTTTCTTGCACCCTGGTCGTTGTACGTACGTGTACATGCTACGTGCGCACCTCTACTAAGACACGTACGCGCCTCTACTACGACACGTGCACGCCTCTACATCCACCAGTATATATGTATGTACACGTTCGTGACCAGAATGACAATGCTACATACGCTTCGACCAGGTGGGTTCTGACTGTCAGGCACTTCATTGCCTGCAAAGATGTAGCTGGTGGGTCCCAGCAGTCAGGGGGGCGAATTGTTTTTTTGCCCGGACGCACTTCCTTGCGTGCGAAGATGTAGCTGGTGGGTCCCAGCAGTCAGGGGGAAACGTTTTTTTCGCAAAATACAATGGCCCGTCCAGTGGGTCCCAGCTGTCACGTGGAGGAATCATTATTTTCCGCGTAATAAGGAGGCACTTCCTTGCTGCGGCCGTGGACCCAGGTGTCAGTCCCTCCATGTACAGTCCACGTCCGATGGAAGTCGTTTTGTCGGATTTCGGGTTTCAGCAGACCCTTGAGGTTTGAACACTAGGGTGCGCGCGGAGATTTCGCCTTCTACCTACCTGCACCCCTCCGCCTCGCTAAGATCTAAGCTATGGAAAGAACAGCACAAGAGACACAGGGTTTATACTGGTTCGGGCCACCGTTGTGGTGTAATACCCTACTCCAATGTGTGGTGTGGTGGATTGCCTCTTGGGCTGATGATGATGAGCAATACAAGGAAGAACAACCTCGCGAGGGTCTGTTCTTGGCTGAGGGGATGAACTGCTAGGAGGAGTTCAGTCACCCTTCTCTCTCTCTCTCTTCTCGATTCTCTCTCCGATTTCGATCCTCTCTCCGATTTCGATCCTAGCTCGTTTCTCTCTTGGCTTCTAGATTCTCCCTTCTTGATTTCCCCCTACCCTGGGGGTGGCTAGTCCTATTTATAGGCAAAGGCCCTGGGCCTCTTCCCAAATATTGAGCGGGAAGGGCGCCAACAATTGGCCATTTTGAAGGGGAACATCTGGTACACTTATCCTGACTAAAGTTGGTCCTCGCCTGCCAAAGGCTCTGGTGGTGATGCTGGCTTGGGCTCCACAATGACTTCCTCCCTGCCGTTGGACTAGTCTTGGTCTCGTTGCACCGAAACGGGTGCCTTTGCTTCATGCTCTCGCCTGCGCTTGCTCCCTTTGCACCAAAGAGGAAAGGAGGACACTGCGCGGGCTGGCGCCCGCCTGGCACCCTTGGTCGTCATGGCTTCCATCACGGGCACCTCGTGAGGTACCCCGCCTTGATCTCTCCGCCTCCTCGCGAGCCAGCCTGATGAGGCCGTGCCTGATGAAGCTTCGTGTCGTCCGCCCCGCGAGGCTTGGCCGCTCCCGAGGGTCTTGGGTCTGTGTTGATGAAGATGGGCCATGCTGGGCCCCCCTTTGAGCCACGCCGCAGGCCGCAGGAAGGCAAGTCTGGGGACCCCCGTTGCCAGAACGCCGACAGTAGCCCCCTGGCCCAAGGCGCGCCCGGACTTGGCCGTGCAGGGAGGCAAAAGGGCAAGGGCGAAGTGCCGCGGGCCCTAACAGCCTGCGGCCTTGGTGCCGCGTGGCGGTTGATTGGACGTGGGCGTCTCCACTTCCCCATGGTGCGTCGACAACTACACGGATTGGACAAGTCCCTGCATGCAAAGCGGGTCATGATTACCTGCGATCGTGGAGGTCGGCGGTTGGCCTTCGCCAGCCATAAGTACGGAACGGCGCGCGCCCTTCCAGTCCATCCCTTCTTGCTTCTCCTTCTTCCCGGTCCTTGCTCCGTCTTGCTGCGATGGCTCCGATCCGCCGGTTCTTGGCGGCAGAGAAGGGAAAGGCTCCCCGAGAGGAACCAGACCCGCTCCCGCCGAAGAAACAGCTCGCCCTCTGTGGCCGGGACGAGGGGGCCCATCAGGTGGTGTCGAGGCCCTGGTGCGAGCGGCCACCGCCGGGGTTCCCGCTTCCCTTGTACGCCCACATCGAGGGCTCTGAAGGAGTCGATGCCGATCGCCACGGGCGGCGGCGCCGTCGGCGCCGACGGATCACGAAGGTGTGGGTCGTCCCTCCTGGGGTCCACACCGAGGGCTCCTCCCGAGAGTTCGTGCTCCACGCCGCCATGCCTCCTCAGTCTTGGATTCGCCTTCCTCCCTTCTTCGCCTCCATCATCCCGCAGGGAGAACTCCTGGAGCTTTGGCTGTAGCACGCCGGCTGCAGCACCCTCGTGACCGAGGCAGAGGTTACGGTCGTTGCCCCGGGCAAGGTCTTCATGACTCGAGGCTGGAGAAAATCGCCCGGGTTTGCAGGACAAGAGGTGCCTTCACGATCCACTTGGAGTACGACGGTGCTTCGGTGATGTTCTTCAAGGTCTTCGATGCGAACGGGCGCCGGCTAGAGTGCTGCCCCGGGAGAGGTGGTCGGGACCCTGCTACGGTGAGGATTGGGCCCGCCGACCGCTCCCTTGGTGGCTCCTCAGGCGGCCGAGGCGTCAGAGGTTCCAGCGACTCCGGCGAGCTCTTCGCGACTCCGGAGACGAGCGGCGACAGCTACGAGCCCCCGAGCCGGCGCCGCTCCTGGAGCAGGCCGGGCTCGTCAGGCCGTCGCCGACTCTGATCTGGATGGGGTTGGCGCCGGTGCTTGACGGCCCACTTTTGATGATGGCATCTTTTTGCAGGGGCGCATGTAGTTAGCGTCCTTTTAGGATCTGTTCCCTGCGAGGAATCAAAGACGTGTCCCGTGGGGGCTTGTAAGGTGCGTGTGATCATGTTTTGTTAATATAACCCTTGTGGTAGAATTGTGCGAGTTGCTCATTCCGTCTTAGCTCAGTTCTCCCTTTTGAACCTCACGAGGGCTTGGTGCTCTGCGCCGACAGGTCCCAGTCCCAAGGCGGCTTCAGCCGTCGCTGATATGCCAGGTCGCGATGCCGTGGTCAATGCTAGGAGGTGAGCGACCCGGGGTCCGGTAAGAGCCCCTGAGTCGCAATGCTCAGGAGGTCCCCTTTGGCGCTCAAGTAGCCGTCGTTCGGTGAGAAAGGAGAGCGGCGTCGCTAACACGGGATTGCATTAGGTGCGGGGATGGTGCCACGGTAGCTGGTGCTTCCGGGTGGTGACTTATCTCGAGAATCAGGGACCGCTCTCTGGTGTGTCGCCGGGTCCGTGCATCGGCAGGTGTGAGGTTGCTCGACGAGGTCCTCACGTGTCCCTCCCCTCTCACCTTTGCTCCCCTTTCTGCTCTACGTCCTCGGGTCCCGGCCCTCGAGCGAGTCTCAGCCGTCGCTGGTATGCCAGGTCGCGATGCCGTGGACAAGGCCAGAGGGTGAGGGCTGGAGAGCCAGTAGGAGCCCTGAGTCGCGATGCTCAGGCACCCCCCCTTTAACGTGCAAGCGGTTCGCGCGGATGAGAGTGAAGGAGACACCGCAAGGCCCTCGCCTGACACAGCTCCTTTAGGAGATCCTGTAGACCCATCATAGAAAGAACGAGGGGTTGCCATGACAATTGACAGTCAGCCGTTGGTTGCTTCCGAGGGGCGATGAGGCACTGAAGGCTTGACGAGGTGGCGCCATGCGGGGCTGCCGTGGCCAGAGCTCAGCCATTCAGGTTTGTCGGCGTTGCAGGGACGGACCCATGCGCAAGTGTCGTGCCGTTTGGGAGCAGCTCCGTCAGTTGGCGTCAGTTGAGTGGGCAACTAGGTCAAACACATTAGTCGCGAAGGAGTGGATTCATTCAAATAGATGCTGGGAAGGCGGACATCACTGGGTCAGGCCCGAGGGACTTGGGGATGATGCAGCCCGTGGGGCGCCCCCACCAAAGTAAGCTAACAACATGAAATAAAAGGGATACATGCCGCAGGGATGGACCCACGCGGCCTAGGAATAATGCAGCCCTGGGGGGCGCTCCCAGCTGGAAATGAAACTTGAAAGATGTCACCTGATGATGTTGAGGACGAAGGAGTGTTGGTGTAGCAGACTTGGTGGGCTGCGGAAGCCGATCCTCATGAGCCCCCAGGCCCAGGGGCCTCGGGAGGCTCCGGAGGCGCTGGTGGCTCCTCGCGGACCATCTCCATCTCCGCCAAGGCTATGGAACGCCTGGCCTCTTGAGCCTCCATGATGCCCCTCATGAGGTGCTGGTACGCGGCAGCCGCGTTCGGCAAGCCGTAAGGCATGCAACATAGCTGTGGGGTGGACCTTCGCAGCGCCCCACTCGCGAGGGCCAGAGGCGCTCCAGAGAGGCGACTCGATTGAGCCCTGGTATGTCGATGCAGATGTGCAGCCCACCATCCTCGCCTGGATGGGGAGCCACAGCTGGTAGGCGGCGGCCGCCATTCATGACTCTTGACCCCTGTAGCTCCTGAATGGCCTTGCTGACGAACTCCTGAGGGTCTGGCCCTCCTTTCCTTACTCCTTCTTGAGGGAAACGTGCTTCGAAACACGCCTCCATGTGGTGCCCAAGCGCCTCCCTCGTGACCTTAGCCAGGTCGGTGGCCCTCCAGGGGAGGGCCCCTGAGCCCTGCCTAAGGAGGGCGCCGGGCGTGCTTTCCTATGCAATGGAAGGAGGTTCCCCCTGGGCAGGCGCGGGCCCTGAGGGGCTTGCCTCCTGAGGGGCTGGGCCAGACGATGTCTTCTTCTTCTTGGGGGCGGTCTCGGGAAGCCTCCTGCTTCCGCGATTCGGGTCTTCCAGTGATGCGGCCTAAAAAGCTCGTTCCAGGGAACACACCGCGTCCTTCTCTTCACAGGGCACCATGATGACTCCGCCACTTCCTGGCATCTTGAGGACGTTGTAGCCGTGGTGAGTTACGGCCATGAACTTGGCCAGCGTTGGGTACCCAAGGATGGCGTTGTACGGCAGGCAAATGTGAGCGACGTCAAAGTCGATGAGCTCGGTGCGGTAGTTGTCGTGTGCCCCGAAGGTGACAGGGAGGCGGACCTGCCCAATCGGGACCGTGGAGCCGTCGGTGACTCCGGAGAAAGGCTTGGTTGGCTGAAGCTGGCTGTAGGGCACTTGGAGATTGTTGAATGTTTCCACGGACAGGACGTTGAGCCCTGCCCCGCCATCGATGAGGGTCCTGGTGACCACCACGTTGCTGATGATTGGGGAACAAAGCATCAGGAGGACTCCGGCTGTGGCCGCACACTTGAGTTGATCTGCTGAGCCGAACGTGATGGCGCACGCCGACCACCTGAGAGGGCGCGTGGCTTCGAGCTTGGGGAGGACTGCATTCACTTCGCGGGTGAACTGCTTGAAGATGCGTTGAGAGGCTGGGGCTTGAGCCCCGCCCAGGATGCAGGTGATCGCGCGCGGCTCCTGGAAGCCCCCAGCCCCCTCGTCCTGATGGTGGTCCTCGTTTCTCCTTGGCAGCGGCGGCAGCGGAGGGAGGCCTGCATTGCCTTGCGGGCGATCCTCGCGAGGCTGATCCCTCCAGTCTCCCTCGCGAGGCGGGTCTTGCCAGCAATCCTCGCGAGGTTGATCGCGCCACCCTTGATGCGGGCCGCGGTCTTCCTAGCGTCCTGCGTTCCTTCCTCCTCCTTGATCGTAGCCCCGGTCATCGCAGTCGGGACGACGGCCGATCCTTCCTTCTCGCACGGCTCGGAGCTCTTGACATTCGTTGGTGTTTTGGGTGTGGAGGTCGTGGTACACACAGTACCGACTGCCCTTGGAAGATTCGGGCTAATCTCTGCCCCGCTTGGTGTCTGGTTTTGCCGCGAGCACGGCCGCCCCCTTGCGCTTCACATCGTTGGCCTTGGGCTTCTTCTCTTCTGGGTCTGCGGCAGGCAGCTCGAGGAGGGAGATACACCCTTCCTCAGCCCTGGCGCACTTGGTTGCCAAGTTGAACAACTCCAAGGAAGTGCACAGGTCTTCATGCATCGCCAGCTCCTCCTTCATCTTGACATCGCGCACGCCGTCGGAGAAGGCTGAGATGATGGCCTCCTCGGTCACCTTGGGAATCTTGAGGCATGCGTTGTTGAAGCGGTGGATGTACTTCTATAGGGTCTCTCCGGGTTGTTGCTTGATGCGGCGCATCTCGCTCACGGCGGGTGGCCGGTCGCGAGTACCTTGGAAGTTGGCGATGAAGGGGGTGCGCATCTCGTCCCAGGAGGAGATCGTGCTTGGAGCCAGGTTCATGAGCCAGGTGCGGGCCCCGTCCTTGAGCACCATGGGAAACTAGTTCGCCATGACCTTCTCGTCTCCGTTGGCAGCTTCGATGCCCAGCTCATAGAGCTGGAGGAACTCCGTAGGGCCGGCCGTGCCGTCGTAACGAGGAGGCAGGTCTGGCTAGAACTTGCCGGGCCACGCGACGCTGCGTAGCTCGGTGGTGAAGGCACGGCAGCCTGCTGTGGCCACGGGAGGCCTTGGGTGACGGAGAGCTTGGTCTTGCATGTCCCCACGCGCTGCAGCTGGGAGCAGCGCAGGGTCTTGACGTGCGGGAGCAGGAGCATGGTCGCGACGTGCTGGAGCAGGGAGCGCCCGGGCAGCTTCTTGCGGGTGAGGGACTTCTTGGCAGCTCTGCTCTTGCCGCGCTGGCACCTGACGGAGCGGGTTCCGCCCAGGGGCCCCGCGCCTTGGAGCCACGGCACCTTCTTGAGGAGGAGGCGGCTGGGGCGCCCCCGGAGCTTCGTCGCCCGCGCGGGGCAGGGTGCGGTGCAGCGGAACGGACGGCGCAGGAGAGCCCCCTGCGGCGCGGACGAGCTCGGCGACGCGGTCGAGCCATTCTTCGTAGACGTCATCGACGGGATGGTAGCGCAGGAGCTCGTTTGCCGGTGATGAGCGCAGCTCGAGCCTCCATGGGTGCGCGGAGCACGCGAGACGAAGAACCAGCTGGGGTGAGCAAGGGAGTAGCGGTGCGGCCGTCTTGCCACACGGACGGATGCTGAGACGACACTTGCTGCTCGTTCCCCGCCGGGCCGGTGGCGGCGTTGACGGCAGGTGACGGGGAACGGCGAGGACGCCCGCCGACAGGAGCCATCTGGGCGATGCGGGAAGCGAGAGCGGCCCGGCGCTCGGCGCGGGCCCGACGAGCGTCAGACATGAACGCGATGGTCGGAGGAGAACGGGGTGGTGGAAGACGAATTCTGGCGCACCCCTACCTGGCGCGCCAAATGTCGGATTTCGGGTTCCGGCAGACCCTTGAGGTTCAAACACTGGGGTGCACGTGGAGATTTTGCCTTCTACCTACCTGCACCCCTCCGCCTCGCTAAGATCTAAGCTATGGAAAGAACAGCACAAGAGACACAGGGTTTATACTGGTCCGGGCCACCGTTGTGGTGTAATACCCTACTCTAGTGTGTGGTGTGGTGGATTGCCTCTTGGGCTGATGATGATGAGCAATACAAGGAAGAACAGCCTCGCAAGGGTCTGTTCTTGGCTGAGGGGATGAACTGCTAGGAGGAGTTCAGTCACCCTTCTCTCTCTCTCTCTTCTCGATTCTCTCTCCGATTTCGATCCTCTCTCCGATTTCGATCCTAGCTCGTTTCTCTCTTGGATTCTAGATTCTTACTTCTTGATTGCCCCCCTACCCTGGGGGTGGCTAGTCCTATTTATAGGCAAAGGCCCTGGGCCTCTTCCCAAATATTGAGTAGGAAGGGCGCCAACAATTGGCCATTTTGAAGGGGAACATCTGGTACACTTATCCTGACTAAAGTTGGTCCTCGCCTGCCAAAGGCTCTGGTGGTGACGCTGGCTTGGGCTCCACAATGACTTCCTCCCTGCCGTTGGACTGGTCTTGGTCTCGTTGCACCGAAACGGGTGCCTTTGCTTGATGCTCTTGCCTATGCTTGCTCCCTTTGCACCAAAGAGGAAAGGAGGACACTGCGCGGGCTGGCGCCCGCCTGGCACCCTTGGTCGTCATGGCTTGCATCACGGGCACCTCGTGAGGTACCCCGCCTTGATCTCTCCGCCTCCTCGCGAGCCAGCCTGATGAGGCCTTGCCTGATGAAGCACTGTGTCGTCCGCCCCACGAGGCTTGGCCCCTCGCGAGGGTCTTGGGTCTGTGTTGATGAAGATGGGCCGTGCCAGGCCCCCCTTTGAGCCACGCCGCAGGCCGCAGGCAGGCAAGTCTGGGGACCCCCGTTCCCAGAACGCCGACATGTTCCTTGACCATGTTGACCACGCTGCGCCGAGAGCACCAGGGCGGTGGACGACGGCGAGGCCTAGGAAGGGGACGACGGAGAGCCGGGGAAGACGCGGCAGTGGAAGCCTGCGCGGAGAGGAGTACAAGGGTTCACTGGTTCGGCTACGGTGTGAGGCTGCCGTCGCCGCAGGGACTGACCAGCGGTGGGAATAGTAGGGGGCGGTGAGGCCTCCGCGGCAGCATAGCCGGCCACGGGAGGCAGGAGTATGCGGCACGACCAGCGCTGCTTTTGGCGGCTGGAGCAAGAAGACCATAGGTTGAAGAAGCACTACGGCCGTTGGATGGACATCGTACGGTCACTAGAGCTAGAATCGTTCATATTGACTAAAGTTGACAAAGGCCCCCATCCCAGTCAACTTAGTAGGCCCACAAGTCAACCTCCCACCATGGTGGGTCCCAGCTAGCAGGGGAGTATTCATTTTTTTGTAATAAGGAGGCACTTCCGGTGGGTCCGAGCTAACAGTGGGGGGAACGTTTTTTTCGCGAAATACGCTGGCCCATCCGGTGGGTCCCGGCAGTCAGGGGGGAAACATTTTTTTGCAAAATAAGGTGGCCCGTCCAGTGGGTCCTTGCTGTCAGGTGGAGGAATAATTATTTTGCGCGTAATAAGGAGGCACTTCCTTGCGACCGCCTGGACCCAGCTGTCAGCCTCTCCACATATAGTACTCTTCCGATGGAAGTCGGTCGTTGACCATGTTGACCACGCCGCGCCGAGAGCACCAGGGCCGTGGTCTGGACGATGGCGAGGCCTACGAAGGGGAAGACGCAACAGTGGAAGCCCGCGCGGAGAGGAGTACGAGAGTTCACTGGTTTGGCTGCAGTGTGAGGCTGCCGTCGCCGCAGAATAACAGGGGGCGTGGTGAGTAGAGGGATGGCCTGGCCAGTGGTGGGAGTAGTACGGGGCGGTGAGGCCTGCGCGGCATCACAGCCGGCCACGGGAGGCAGGAGCACATGACACGACCGGCCGTTGGATGGACATCGTACGATCACTGCAGCTAGAATCGTTTATATTGACTAAGTTGACAAAGCCCTTGGTACATGTCAACTTAGTAGGCCCACAGCTCAGATTTGGCATAGAACATATAGCCCATTTGCGATTTGTAAGAATGTACAACCCATTTTTTAATTCTAATGGAATTTACTACAGCCCATTTACAGTTTGTTAAAAGTACAACCCAACTTTTAGCTAGGACAACGATTAATAATTTCAAACAACAGCTCAAAACAGAATTCAAACAAAATTCCCACATTTTGATGGGATCCGAAATATTTTTAACCGAAATTTCTAGTCAGGTTAAATATAATTTCAAAATAAAGTTGTATTACGTTAAAATCCAACAAAATATTGCGCGCGGAACAAGTAATGAAATTAAAAGTTTCAAATTCCAAAAATAATATATTTTTCAAACTAATTACGTGGTTGGTGCATAGTAACTGTCCAGTTATTATAATTACATCCCATTTATTATTTCTTAAAGTCCATTTTCTTGTTAAGCCTAATGCATACCTCCTAGGAAAGTTTGCAGCCCAGCGGGGCGGAGAATAACAGGTTGACCCGGATATTGTGTAGAACTGTCGGCCCAGTTGCATTGCTGATGTTGAAAAAAGGCATGTGTAGTACAGTACAACCTAACATGGTTACTCAGCCCACATTCAGCGACGCCGGAAAGTCCCAAACAAGGCTTATGTACAACTATTTGAAGTCACTGAGCTCTATTAATAACTTAAGAAAAAAGTTAGATTACAGTGGAACCTAATTAAAAGTTGTCACGAGCAAATAAATAATTCAACGGGTCCCACTTGTGCGTGTGTGCATGTGTGTGCCTGTGCGTGTGTGTGTGTGAGAGAGAGATATAGAGATAGAGAGAGACCCATCGGTCGATGCTCCTAAATACATCTTTCAGCCATATGCATTGTTGATGCTCAGTAAAAACTTATATAGTTGACACAATCATATAGAACATCATATATAGAACATCATAGCACACTGAACTTGCATACAAAAATTTCACGCAGGCGGCACAATCAGGATGGAAGTAGTGGATCGCTACGAGAAGGGCTATGTTGAAACCAATGAAGTCTTACATAACGGTTCATCGTCTTTATCAATGACGGGGAAATATCTTGAATGTTGTGCAAAGATAACAGACAGACAACACAATAAGTTCTGCTAGCACATTAAGTTGACGTACAACCCTTTCTAAAAAAAGTTCAGGTACAAAATTAGAATAGGTCACAATCAAATGTACTAGCATATCAGTGCTTCACACCCATAGCTCGGATTTAACTAGTATCTGACAAGATTCAGTTGTTACCTCAAATTAGAGCACATCCAAGCAGCCAGCCATGCCTCTTCTCCCAAAGAAGCAGTGGCCTCCGCCGTGCGATGGAGTAGGCCCTGTGCCATCCATCGTTCCGAGCAACACGGGGAAAGTCTGATGTTGACTCCTGTTATGGACATCGTCGACGGACCCTAGCACCAGCGGCAGCGGCAGGACTTCGATTGATGGATTGACCACTTCTTCGACATGCACGAACACTCGATATAGGTACATCCCTAACGTGGTCCGCGGCGGCCTTGGTGGCGACGAATAGTACAACCCCGGTTCCTGCACCGGTATCTCAACACCAATCACCTTCGGTATGGTGGACGGCTTCTTCATCCATGCCATAACCGTCAGAGCCCAGCTGTCTAGAGGAACAAACATACTTACGAGCTCACCTCCAAGGTCGTTGATAAGCTCGTTCATGGACTCGCTGTTCCAAGCACATCAAGGCATGCCGTGGAAGGTAAGCTTTGTTAAAAACTCAAGCTCAGAGGGCACCGAGCCCCATCCTTGGTGCCACCGATCAAAGCTCACCAGCGCACCATCGTAGAACAAATGCCGGGAAGATTCGAACACACGACTACAGTCGAAAGTTGTCCAGAACCTGACGAAGAAATCAGCCGGTGGTGGACAGACTTCGACGAGCAAGTCACTTATTTGGATGCCGTGCACAATGCCAAGAGCTTTGACAAGGTCGTCCGGCGAGACGGGAGGCCGGTCGCCGTTGATGGTTACCATCAGCACTTTGCCGGCAAACTGGTCGTCAAGCGCCGCCATGCCACTGTTGAGCGACAACACGCAGCGACCGAAGGCAGGACGGACCTCGGGATCTCTAGCTCGAAGATCCGCGCTGACCGGTGACATGATAGTGCGCTTGAGTACAGGGAGTACAGGAGGGGGATTTGGGCGAACTGGAGTAGGAATCGAGATTCCAGAGGTGGGGGAGGGGCGGGAGACTGGGGATGAAAAGGTAGCATGAATTTTGAGCACGCGCCAATATGCTCTCGGCGCGCAAGCGCACGAGAACACCGGTGGCGCCCACATGTCGGCCTAAGAGTCCTTATTCTTTCTTTCTTGGAGAGCCCGACCTTTTTTCAGGATCTTTTGAGAGCTTGGCCTGAGAGTCATAATTGACCTGTGTGGCATTGCGTTACTACTCGGCCCATATTCAACGACACCTCACTGGCCCAAACAAGTGTACATCATCGAAAAGACACTGAGCTCAAATTATATAACTTGAAAAAAAGGAGATATACTCTGAGCATTGGAGAATGGTGATGCCCTCATTTAGCCCACCAGTAGTTCGAGACAATAAGCAGTTCGAAACAATGATATATACAACATTCAAACACTGACTAGTGACTACTACTGACATAAACAGCAAGACATGATAGTTCATAAGAAGTCTTGCTACACCACCAAAACGCACCCATCTGCAGCGCTCAGACTCTCGTGATCCAGACGAGAATGACATTCTAAACAGAAGCAACTATTACATAGTAAGAGTGACATAGACGAGGATGACCAAATGACAAGGAATATGCATAACAAAAGAAAGAACTACCCATCCAGAACCAGCAGCAAAGACAAGAAAGTCATTCCAAGAGATGATCCAACACTGTCATAATTTGCAGCCCCGCTTCAGCGACCAGTGATCCAGAGACACCAGTACTCCACCCTTTCGATGCAATAGCCCAATTACCTATCAACCTGAAGACTTGAACCACATCACTGCCTGTCGTAATTGAGACATCCAAGGATCAAAGTTAATCTGGATGCCTTTGTCATTCTTACCTTCTTTTGGCTGCAGACTGTATCGTTGACAATCAGGGGAGTTTGCTCCCGAACTCCTAGGGCTCGCCATGTAGAAACAATTTTCCATAGCAAACAGAGCCTCTCTGCCATCAAGGTCCTTGCCAATGGTGATCTCCTAGTTAATCGGATAATTGAGTCCGAGAAACAGAGAGTGTGAACCAAGGCTGTTTACCCGCCTCCAACTAAAAAATCCTAAAGGCCCCAACAAGCTGGTATCCTGCTCATAGATGTAACAGCCACTGTCCGGATACTCACGTATTACACGGTGCTTGTATACAGTAGGGTTTTTGCAATATAACTTTTCTGGATCATGTGTCCGAATGATCATCAGTCTTTTGCTGTTGTCTGATCGAGTGAGGAACCAGTTGTGCTTCCCTGTTTTTGGCAAAGGTGGTGTGATTACAAAGAGCAGTAACTGTAGGGACACTGCATCATATCAAAAAGGACAGGCATTGTTAATGTAAGATCAACATTATTCAGAGTATGAGTAGGATAATGCAAGAAATAGCATTGATATGTCCCTGTTGGAACTGGGAGGAAAATATAGGGAAATGTATACTGGGTTCGAAAATATAGAAGTGCTATGCATGATTATACTCATGTTATTTCGCAATCGATTCTTCACAGGAAACTACCATGTCATGCATGTTATGTAATCATGTTCTTTCCTCACAAACAAATTCTTCAAGGTAACTAACAGACCATGCATTGTTATATACTCATGTTCTGTGGGCAAAAATTTTGTGAGGATATTATTCTAGCCATTGATTGTTGAAGAGTGAATATAGGTATGTACACATGGTAAGCATTGCAAGATTTCACTACTTCCAAATATAGAGTTCTCCATATGCACATTTACTTCCCTAATGTATGGTTAGATGAAACCAACAGTGTGGTGCATGTTTCTACATCATGAAAATGAGGAAACTGACATGGCCATTGATTCACACTCATATTTAGTAGTAGTATATAGATTACTGTAAAATAAGGATAATATCCATATATTCCTAACCGTTTGATTTACTGGGGAGAAGGATGTCGGTGCTGGAGCGGCTAGCGAGGGAATAGTGGTACTGGGGGAGGCGAGTGAGGAGACGGTACATGGGGGCACAGTGAGATGGAGACGGAGACGGAGACGGAGAAGGAGATGGAGATGGAGTGGTGCTATGGGAGCGGAGAGGGAGACGAGGCGAGGCGCCAATGTGCTGTACAGCGACGCTGACAGACTGCACAGTGCACAGGGTGAGGCTGACTTTGGTAACCCGAACACGCCGCCTGGACTAGTGTCAGGCGCAGGGTGTTGTCACTTCACTGTGAGGACCAGATGAATAGTATTTTGACCATCAAGTGTACCACAGTTGTACTACTACTACTACTACTACTAGTAGTAGTAGTAGTAGTAGGAACATGAGTACTCCAGTATTGTATAGCGGAAATAGATCTCCCGTGCTAGCATGACTGTTCACTTCATCGTTCAAGTATCGTCCATATTGCGAGCAGAACCAAATTTTCGTGCATACCCAATCAACGCCCTGCCGCGATGCATGCAGTGGTTGTTCTGGTGCATCAAGGACGGCATGCAGATCGTTCCACACTTGAGAAGAGGAAAGATGGAAAGGTAGAACGCGGCAGCAGAGGAAGAGAACGCTGGCTAACGAGGCTGGGAGGGGATCGAGCAAGAAGTTAATGCTCCAAGCCTAAAGGTTTTCGGAAAACCTGATTTTCATAAGGTGACTTATACTCACCTAAACGGAGGGAGTATTCCTTAACCAGAGAATGTTGTGTCTCCCACTCACGCGCTCAAAAAAAACTACGACACATTTTTTATCTGTTTGCATAGGTCCCACCTATCAGGAAGGATGGGCACGTACACGAACAGGTACGACTCATCGGTCTACCCGCATAGCCTTTTCGTTTAGTCTACCTAGCCGTCTAATCAACTGCCTGCACGCCACTTCTCCCATTTACTTCTCCATCGAGAACCGATTCTCCTCGGCTTCTTCACCTCCCCTTCGTCTTCATTTGCATCCAAACCCCACTGCGTTCACATTGTTTTAGCCTCTGTAAATAATTATCTACTACTTCAGTTAGACTAGCCATCTAATCCTAATTCTCCAAACCATAGCCCTCCATTCCAGCGGTTCCAAATGGCGAAAGAGATCGAGATGCAGGTTTTTAGCGTCCAACATGTCCTCGTCGAAGGCTCGATGCGCATAGTTGCCACCGTCACCGTCCACCCAAGGGTTATTCGGCAGTGGATCAACAATGTATCCAACTCCCTCGAAAAGGTAGAGACAAGGGTCATCGGTCTCGACGCAGAGTACACGGAGCGTGCCCCTGGGAAGATCCAGCGCGCCGCCGTCCTTTAGTTGTGCCTCGAAGATGATGTTTTGGTGTACCACATCATACACTCTCCCTACATACCAGGTGAGCTTCACAATTTCTTGTCTCGGGAGGACGTATACTTCTGTGGGGCAGCCATCGAAGGGGACAAACAGAAGCTGGAGTCATACATCCTTAATTTGAAAAGCATCGCTGACCTACAAACCAGAATCAAAATTCCTGTAGAAGATTGTGATAAACAGGCACCATCACTATTCGACGTAGAAAATTTTGTGCTCGGTACAAATCTTCAAAAGGGTGACGAGACGGTGGCATTAAGGTCCTCTGGATGGGAGAATTATCCCTTAACGTACGAGCGGATAAAATATGCTGCCCTCGATGCCCCTGTGAGTTTCGAGATAGCTGCAAGGTCCAAAGAGCTTGTTGCGAAGCCATCTCCCGCAGAGAATGAGAACAACAACAAGAAGAAGAAGAAGAAGAAGAAGAAGAAGAAGAAGAAGAAGAAGAAGAAGAAGAAGAAGAAGAAGAAGAAGAAGAAGAAGAAGAAGAAGAAGAAGAAGAAGAAGAAGAAGAAGAAGAAGAAGAAGAAGAAGAGGTTGCACCAGAAGGAGGGCATTATGGATGGATGAACTATTTCCTATCTTGTAAAAAAAATTATTCCCTCTCCGTGTATATTGATATAGATGGACTATTTCGATGGTGTGCATGTCTTTGGAACAGAGTATTAGCGTGGGTCCGCTTGACTATAAGGAACTATTTATCCGCATATATAGCTTTCTCTGCTACTCCTTCCAGTGATCGGTATGCAGTGCATGTGTCTGTAGACATGACAACTTGTCCATGGAAGTTCAACTACGGCGACCATCACGTTTCATCTCGCGATTCCCACGACGCCTCTCCAACCAATAGCACCACGCCCCCCGACGTGTGCCTCACTCCTCTTGGCCGCACCGCCCCTCTGCCTTTGTGTGCATGACATGTGGGCCACCTAAAATGCGGCGAGTATCAAGTTTCTACCACAGCCACCCGCGATTCCCATGATGCCGCTCGAACCAATGAAACCACACGTCCCCCAACCCGCGGCTCACCCCTCTTGGCCCCACTGCCAGTCTGCCTACGGGAGCATTACATGTGGACCAGTCACCTATCGGGTCCACATGTTAGTGACTCAAAGGTAGGTGTAGTAAGGCGCTGAAGCTCAGTCTCGACGGCCCTGAGAGGGAAATATAACTCCTGCGCCAGAGCTTGTGGTGCTCCCGCAGCACGAACTCGTGCCAAACTCGAGATATGTTTCTTTACTATACATGCATGCAACGATTTAATGGACATTGTAATCTCAACATGTGATGGGGAGCTCTAAATTTGAATTTGAAACTTATAAAACGAAAAGATTCAAAACAAATAAACTGGGAGAGAGGGAGTATATCGTAGGATGTGTCCCATACAAAATAAGTCCCCTGGTTTGTCACCACGAAGATGCGGTTAGAAAGGAGCACAACGTCTTCCTACTTGTACAGCAACAAATCGGCCGCAGACAGCATGGTCCGCCTTTGACCGCCATGTGCAAGGTTCATGCTATCTTATTCAATCTCACCGTGGTTCCATCGTACCAATTCATGCGGTGGCCCATTGCATGGCTGATCCCAATGTTGGACAGAGGTTCTACGGGAATGGTGTCACCGTTGTAAATGTTGTGCAAATTGATGTTGGTACCCTCCCGTACATATGCAAGCCAATCTCCACTCGCACTGAGCCTAACCTGTGAAACAGTGGGCAGGGGAAGAATTAGGAAATGGACACGGAAGTAGTCTTTAGAATGCATTTACTACGTGATCAAACTCATCTTACCTGCTCATCGGAGGAAATCCGAGTGCCCCTCAATGTCGGCATCTCAAGGGGCGTCAACTTGCAACTACGGCCATGCCGCGCTGGAGAGACCCCCAAGGAAACATTCTCGTGCGTTCCACGAAACATCAAGATGCATTTGTATGAGTAGTTTATCTTGTGAGAGAAAAGGATGAACGAGGGAAGGCCTCTAGAGATAGAGATGGACACTACTACTACCAATGTGCTGGCCCATGCGTTGCAATGGATCCAAAGTAGTAGAATAATACTTGTTCACGTGCTTGAAATATAAACACTCTAGTTTTGATATACATGTGTCAGCAGACATGACAGCTTGTCCATGGAAGTTGAACCACGGCGACCATCACGTTTCTTGTTTCTACCACTGCCACACCCACAAGCGATTCCCACGACGTCGCTCCAGCCCATGGCACGACGTCCCCCGATGTGGACATGGATCCTCTGACGTGGCTATCACTGCCTTGCCCTGCATTTCCTTCGCTGACAGGTGGGACCCACGCTTATGGGTCCCACATGTCAGTGACAGAATGGTAGGATTGTTCGCGTCAGGGGATCCTCATCCCCCCGACGTGCCCCTCATCCCTCTCGGCCCCACCGCTCCTCTGCCTTTTGTGTGCATGACATGCGGGCCAGCTGAACTGCGGCAACCATAAACTTTCTACCACAGACACACCCGATTGGACACGGTTTGCTTGCTCCGCTCCTGTGCTCCGATCCGTACTCCCGCACCATCGAATTTTCATCCAGCGGCTGTGACACATTTCGTTCGGGGCATCAATCATCAGCTGGAGTACTTATGTACTACAGGTAGTACCCGCCGGTGTGGCCATCTACGCCTCGTAACGCCCCGACACCCAGCAGTGGCACCCTCACCACGGCCACGCCACCACCAGCCGGTTCATCTCAAACGAGTGAGTCGCGAACCACTCCACCACCATGAGAATGACATGTGGGCCAGCCGCATTTAAGGTCCGCATGTCATTGACTCATAGGCCGGGCACTAAGTCACTGAAGTTCGGTCCCGTGGTCCCCGAGAGGGAAATGTAACTCCTGCGGCAGGCCTTGTGATGCTCCCGCAGTATGAGCTCGTGCCAAAACTGGAATTTGTTTCTTACTACTAACAACTAGTACTAGTAAGGTACACGTGCATTGCACGCATGAGATTCTGGTGGTTTGTGCATTATGCTTCTACATGTGGAGCTTTCTGGATTCTAACATGTGGCAAAATCTGGTGGAATGTAAGGTTAGGCAAGTTTGATTAACTTAGGTGAGTGTTTGGTTCAAGCCACACCTTAGGCAAGCCACACTAAGGCCCCACATGACATACACACAAAAAATGTGGCAAGATTCCCTTAGGCTTGCCAACTTGTGGCTCTCATTTTGAAGAACTAATAACTTTGCCTAAGCTTAGTTGTGGCAAAGTTAGTCATGAATTAAGTTCAACCATGGAGTCTTCTAGATTATACATGTGGCAGAATCTGGTGGATGATATCCAATGGCCAGTAGTGCTCGGATTTGCCATCTTTGTACCATCGGATTGGCTTCATCCAATGACCAACTTTCAAAGTTTTTCACACACTATATAGGAGGTATAGATATAGATGTGTTGGTCCGTTGCAATGGATCCAAAGTATATCTATTTAGTGGGGTGCACTCTAAACACATTATCTATTTATTTTTCTCTAACCTTCCGTAGCCATGCAACCAAGCCACATAAGCTTCATGGGTGCCCCCCACATCATATTATTCATTCTACGTTGATTGAAAAAAAGGATAAATCACCCAAAACAAGATCTTCCCATATTTTGTTCCTACGATGTTGTGTCGTGCACATACCTACTAGTTGTATAGTGGTAGTACTAGTAATATAGTATTAGGAGTACAAACTTGGTACTAGTAGGAGTAGTACTAGTACGGAATGCTCCTACTCTATCAACGAGCCCTGTCTGACACCAAATTTCTTGGCTTCCGTGCTACAGCTAGATCTTCCCCTCGTTTTTGTTTTCCCACCCGGTGGCGGGCGAGGTGTCGGTTTGCTCAAGGCGGTCCCACATGAAAGTGAAAATGCTAGGCAACACGCCTTCCCTAAGCTATGTGTCGTGCCGGACGGGCCGTGTTGTACTCCCGATTCCCGGGCGTGTGGGGGTGCGATGCGAACGCGGCAGGCCTTTTCCTTTTACCAGCAATGTGCCTGTGTGTTGCGACGGATCCAAAGTAGTAGAATAGTAGTATTTGTTCACAAACTTGAAAAAAACACTATTGTTTTGATATACTCATAATATATTACTCCCTCCGTACCTAAATATTTGTCTTTTTTGAGATTTCAAATGGACTATCAGATACGGATTATATAGACATATTCTAGTGTTTCTAGAAAGATTCCCGCGCGTTGCACGAAGTTGATGGAAAAAGTAAGCACAACTTATAAATTGACGGATGGAGTACTAGTTACAGTGATGCATATAATTAAGCAAAGGGATCGCACATGTCGGTATTGACTTGAACGAGAATGCAACAGCACAATAAGAATTAAGGCCACGATGATGCGATCGCAGTGGTGGTTACAGAAGGTAAGAAGAAAGATGGATCCACGAACGTACGACCTCCTCCTCCTCAACTTAGTGCGCCGGGCCACCAACCGGCCGCTAAGGAGCGGTGACTTTTGTGGCGAGGTCGAGGTGCTTCTCAGCAAAGGCATCCAAGGCTTCCAGCCGGTTGAGGAAGGCCAACATCGTAGTGTCCTCACTGGCCTTGTAGATACCTATGTATACGATTTTCTCATACACGTGGATGTGTAGGTCGACGAATTCTTGCAGGGCGAGGCGCCTCACGGCGAGCGTGACCTCCAGGTGGACATTCTTCATGGCGTCGGCAGGCAGTCGTATGGCCGCTCACGTGCATCGCCGCCATGGGTATGGAGTAAGCTCTTTTGCGCTTAGTGTAGGTGCTTAGGAAAATGCTTAGGTGCGTACGATGTGGTAGATGCATTGGAATGGAGGGGCGCCTTTATATGAGGGCAATGAGGGCAAACTGCGTTGCATTCACATCGTGCAGCCTCTTTTCTCAAACCTCCTCCCATTACTTCCCTCATGCATTAATTGAAGGAGGATGCATTGGCCGTTCAATATATTGGGAACTGCTACTCCCTCCCTCGTCTACATTAAAGCCGTATCAGGAACTGCGTCGCCCACTGTCAAATCGAATACTCCCTCCGTCTAGGTGAGTATTAAATCATCTTACGAAAACCAAATAGTAAACACATAGGCGTGGTGCATTAACTCTCACGTTGTTTCTTATTTTTTGACATAAATAGAGGAATCAACCAAGAAGAGATGTGGGGCTTGTATGCTTTTAATGACTTGAGACTATCAAACATGACATGCAGTGGTTAGTTCGTTGCACAAGAACAAATACAACCCACGTCAGCACACACGCATCTTATATAGCATCACATCCAATGGCTATAAAATATGAATGAGTCCAAATTATATCTCATCTAGATGAGTTCTAGCAAGACTGTATTAATAATACTTAGTACTCCTGCGCCATGTATCATATATTAGTATCATGTAGTACTTTATTTATTGCCATGTATGACACATAGTACTCAACTCACTCTCTTTCTTCATTTAATTCTATGACTCCTCATCAAAATTGCTAAGGCTAGTACCATTACAACCAGCCTTAGCATATACTAAACATTAAGTTCTCTCGTTTTCCTCTCCACCTTGGTCACCTACACAGAGGGAGTATACTGCACGGGCTTTTCCTGCGCGGTAGGCGGGGCAGTTCCACCTAGTCGGTTCGACAGAGACGCAAGAAGACGAGGGAGTAGGCTGCTGCAAACGTAGGGCTATGTGATTTGACAGTGAGTTACTGCTGGACAGGTGGGGCCCCATGATTTGACTTGCCATTATCATTTTAACTGTGGCGCTATGACCGGCGTGAGTCTCCCGATTCCTGACCACCACCATACAGGTGCCTCTCCCAATGCTCCACCATGTAGTAGAGGCTGGCTCTTGCATGAGAGCCCACTTCTCCACTTTTTACATGCCTCTCTTTCCTCCACATATGCAAAAATGCCATGTAAAGCGCACTATTGTACTTACTTGCTCCTACAGGTGCTCAAGCTTGCCACATAGGCATAAAGTCTTTGATGTGGCAAGTTAATCAAGAAGAGAGAGACTAGTTTGGTGACCCAAGGAAGAAACGGTGCTAAGCGCGTGTAGGTGAAAAGATAATTTTGAGTCTATAGCTAATTAAATGAAGCAAACTTAGCAACACCATTTCATTGGAAGAGGTCACTCCTTGGCAAATGCAATAAATACTAGTACTCCCTGTGTCCCATAATATAAGAACGTTTTTGGCACTACACTAGTGTCAAAAGCGTTCTTATATTATGGGACAGAGGGAGTACGAAGAAAGAGATAGAGAGAAGTAAAAAATACACTTATAGCCAACCTTATAGCCAAAACCTTGTTGTAGTATGAGTGACTAAGTGATGACTATGTATGACATGCCAACATCAGATAGCCTAATACACCGTGTTAAATCTCCAAGGGCGTGACCGCATGAGCGATGCGACGGTCGTGGTAGGCGCGACCACGATACGGGCTGCTGGCAGCCCTTGGATCTGAGATCAAACGGTCGCATGCTAAGTTGCTGAAAAATTGCAGAATAACCCTCCAACATAGGATATTCACCCATAGGTCTAGAATCATGCCATGCAACCGTTCGATCTCAGATCCAAGGGCTCTCGAAAGCTCGTATCATGGGAGAATGGAAAGCCACTACCCTGCCGTTCGCACGCTGGCAGTTCGCTCCTACTTGTCCCCACACGTCCTTCAATACTACGGCGGTTCGCTCCTAGTCGTCCCGTCCATTCACATTACGGCAGTTCCACTAATCCTAACCCTCCTCCCAAATCCATGGCGTCCCAAATCTCCCCGATCGGCGGTGAGTACAAGGTTAGAACCATCACTGGCGATGAGTTCGACGTCATCTACACCCGTTCTTCTGCGACAGTGAAAGGATGCCTTTCTTGCTTCAGAGGCATGTTCGAAGACTCAGATGATGAGTGGGTCGTTGGGCTAGATGTTGAGTGCACCACAGTCCTGGGACGAGAGAAGGATCTAAAGGACGAAGAGAGGAAGAAGCCCGCCGTGATCCAGGTTTGCGTGCATGACTTATGCTTGGTCTACCACATATGCCATGCCGACGTTGAGTGCCAGGATTTTAAGGACTTCCTCGAGAGAAACCTAGTCAAATTCGTTATTGTAGACTTTGGTAACGACAAAGAAGTCATGCATCGGATAGGCCTCGTTGTAGGCAACACCTTCGACCTCCAGAAGAATCGGCTGGTGCCCTCTCACCAGCCTTCAATGCTGACCCTGGCAGGAGCCATCGTTCATCCTTCGTACGGTAAATTGGAGAAACCTCCATACACGTTTCATCGTCATGCATGGCAGCAGAATGTACTAGATATAGACCACATCCACTATGTTGCAATGGATGGCTACCTTTGCTTCAATATCTACAAGGGTTGGATGAAGAGCAACAGCCAAGTGTGCGGTTCAAGCAAAGAAGTATCGGCCAAGAGTAAGAGGGACAAGGACGAAGTCGAGGACGTGGACAAGGACTCCGAGTAAGGTGGCAGTGTCATTGCTCATGGTGGTTCTAATGCAGTGTCTACCGGAATAGTTGCAAAGTTTAATTTCAGGTGTGCTTAATTTAATTTGAGGGGTGTGTTGTGCTGAGCCCCCAGCAGAACTATGTTATGTTTCTTCTTGTTACTTTAACTCTTCAGTGCGTACATACTAGTATTTCTTACATTTCATCTTTTAGTTGGTATAGTACTACCACTCGTTTCTTCACATTATATACGTACAAATATATATGGCCAACATCATATAGCCAATAGTTTAGTTGTCAAAGAATTTCAGGGTGCTTAGTTTTGTCAAAGAATTCCAGGGTGTTTAGTTTTATTTGAGGGGTGGGTTGTGCACTTGTGCTGGACACCATTATTGTGACAAGCCTTTTTAATAGTACTATATGCATAATTTGGCGACGAGCGCTCTCTATATGTACCACCTTTTTTTAATTTCAAGTTTTGCTCCATGGCGCAATCCATCGATACTACTACTGTACAAAAGTGGAGTATATACATTTTTTAAAAGGCTAGAGGGCGGGGCAGTCTAGCTCGGTCGGTTTCACGACAGGCGAGGGCCTTTGTGATTTGACGGCTCATTGCTGCTGTCAAATCGAATAGTACCGCGCCGCCCGCTGCACGCCCGGCGCCTCCATTAAACCCCTCCGTTAAACCCGCATGCAAACCGAGAATACTACTCCGGCCACATGTCCGTTCATGAGCGGGCCGGAATTAAACGCAACACCGGCCGAGCTCCTCCCGTCCGCCCTCAGTTTAAACGAGGCCAGACACCGGCCAAGCTCCTACCGTCCGCCCTCTATTTACACGAGGCCAGACAGACAGCGGGCAAGAATCACACCCCTCCGCCACTCTCCCATCTCCTCCTTCACCATTTCTCCACTCTTCCGATGGCTTCCGATGAGCCGTTCTCCAGCATATTACCCGGCTGGGTGGCCCGCCGAGCCCTCCGGATACGGGCAAGGCCACTCGGTGCTTCACCAACCTCGCTTGGCCCGACGGAGCCAGTTCCTGCCCCAAGCAGGCGCGTGGTTCAGCAACTCGCCGCTCCAATTCAGCTCGATGAGGAGTGGCGAGTTGCTCCACGCCGGCACGGCGGCGAGCACGCCCGTACGGTGGCCGCGTGCTACCTCTTGAGCTTGCGTTGGATTTCCCCGAAGAGGAACGGATGATGCAGCAGAGTAGCGTAAGTATTTCCCTTAGTTTTTGAGAACCAAGGTATCAATCCAGTAGGAGGCCACACTCAAGTCCCTCGTACCTGCACAAAATGATAGCTACTCGCAACCAATGCGATTAGGGGTTGTCAATCCCTTCACGGTCACTTACGAGAGTGAGATCTGATAGATATAATATTTTTGGTATTTTTGGTATAAAGATGCAAAGTGAAAAGTAAAACGCAAAGTAAAAAAGCAAAGCAAGATTAAAGTGATGGAGATTAATATGATGAGAATAGACCCAGGGGCCATAGGTTTCACTAGTGGCTTCTCTCAAGAGCATAAGTATTCTACGGTGGGTGAACAAATTACTGTTGAGCAATTGACAGAGTTGAGCATAGTTATGAGAATATCTAGGCATGATCATGTATATAGGCATCACGTCCGTGACAAGTAGACCGAAACGATTCTGCATCTACTACTATTACTCCACTCATCGACCGCTATCTAGCATGCATCTAGAGTATTAAGTTAAAAACAGAGTAACGCTTTAAGCAAGATGACATGATGTAGAGAGATAAATTCATGCAATATGAAATAAACCCCATCTTGTTATCCTCGATGGCAAAGATACAATACGTGCCTTGCTGCCCCTTCTGTCACTGGGAAAGGACACCGCAAGATCGAACCCAAAGCTAAGCACTTCTCCCATGGCAAGAACTACCAATCTAGTTGGCCAAACCAAACGGATAATTCGAAGAGACTTGCAAAGATAACCAATCATACATAAAAGAATTCAGAGAAGATTCAAATATTATTCATAGATATATAGACTTGATCATAAACCCACAATTCATCGGTCTCAACAAACACACCACAAAAAGAAGATTACATCGAATAGATCTCCATGAGAGAGGGGGAGAACTTTGTATTGAGATCCAAAAAGAGAGAAGAAGCCATCTAGCTACTAACTATGGACCCGAAGTTCTGAGGTAAACTACTCACACTTCATCGGAGGGGCTATGATGATGTAGAAGCCCTCCATGATGACGGCCCTCTCCGGCGGAGCTCCAGAACAAGCCCCAAGATGGGATCTCGTGGATACAGAAAGTTGCAGTGGTAGAATTAGGTTTTTGGCTCCCCTTCTGATCGTTTGGTGGTACGTAGGTATATATAGGAGGAAGAAGTACGTCGGTGGAGCTCCGAGGGGCCCATGAGGCAGGGGGCGCGCCCTAGGGGGGGGGCGCCCCCCACCCTCGTGACCTCCTCTATGATGCCTTGGCGTAGGGTCCAAATCTCCTGGATCACGTTTGGTGAGAAAATCACGTTCCCGAAGGTTTCATTCTGTTTGATATTCTGTTCTTTCGAAACACTGAAATAGGCAAAAAAACAGCAATTCTGGGCTGGGCCTCCGGTTAATAGGTTAGTCCCAAAAATAATATAAAAGTGGAAAAGAAAGCCCAATATAGTCCAAAATAGTAGATAATATAACATGGAGCAATCAAAAATTATAGATATGTTGGAGACGTATCAGGCATCCCCAAGCTTAATTCCGGCTCGTCCTCGAGTAGGTAAATGATAAAAAGAGAATTTTTGATGCGGAGTGCTACTTGGCATAATTTCAATGCGAATCTTCTTAATTGTGGTATGAATATTTTGATTAGGAAGGTTCAACACAAAAGTTTATATTGACATAAAAATAATAATACTTCAAGCAAACCAACAAAGCAATTATGTTTTCTTAAAGTAACATGGCCAAAGAAAGTTCATCCCTACAAAATCATATAGTTTAGTCATGCTCCATTTCGTCACACAAGAATGCTCTCATCATGCACAACCCCTATGACAAGCCAAGCAATTGTTTCATACCTTAATAATTTCAAACTCATAAACTTTCACGCAGTACATGAGCATGAGCCATGGATATAGCACTATGGGTGGAATAGAATATAATGATGGGGGTTATGTGGAGAAGACAAAAAGGAGAAAGTCTCACATCAACGAGGCTAATCAATGGGCTATGGAGATGCCTATCGATTGATGTTAATGCAAGGAGTAGGGATTGCCATGCAACGGATGCACTAGAGCTATAAATGTATGAAATCTCAACAAAAGAAACTAAGTGGGTGTGCATCCAACTTGCTTGCTCACAAAGACCTAGGGCACTTGAGGAGGCCCATTGTTGGAATATACAAGCCAAGTTCTATAATGAAAATTCCCACTAGTATATGAAAGTGATAACTCAAGAGACTCTCTATATGAAGAACATGATGCTACTTTGAAGCACAAGTGTGGAAAAAAGGAATAGTAGCATTGCCCCTTTTTATTTATTTTCTTTTTTTGGGCCTTCTTTTTTTGGCCTTTCTCTTCTTCTTTTTTTGGGACAATGCTCTATTGAATGATGATCATCACACTTCTATTTATTTACAACTCAATGATTACAACTTGATACTAGAACAAAGTATGACTCTATATGGATGCCTCCGACGGTGTATCGGGATATGCAATGAATCAAGAGTGACAAGTATGAAAAAATTATGAACAGTTGCTTTGCCACAAATACTATGTCAACTACATGATCATGCTAAGCAATATGACAATGATGAATGTGTCATGATAAACTGGACAGTCGAAAGTTGCATGGCAATATATCTCGGAATGGCTATGGAAATGCCATAATAGGTAGGTATGGTGGCTGTTTTGAGGAAGATATAAGGAGGTTTATGTGTGAAAGAGCATATCATATCACGGGGTTTGGATGCACCGGCGAAGTTTGCACCAACTCTCGATGTGAGAAAGGGCAATGCACGGTACCGTAGAGGCTAGCAATGATGGAAGGGTGAGAGTGCGTATAATCCATGGACTCAACATTAGTCATAAAGAACTCATATACTTATTGCAAAAATCTACAAGCCATCAAAAACCAAAGTATTACGCGCATGCTCCTAGGGGGATAGATTGGTAGGAAAAGACCATCGCTCGTCCCCGACCGCCACTCATAAGGAGGACAATCAAATAACACCTCATGTTTCAAATTTGTTGCATAACGTTTACCATACGTGCATGCTACGGGACTTGCAAACTTTAACTCAAGCACTTCTCAAATTCACAATTACTCTACTAGCATGACTTTGATATTACTACTTCCACATCTCAAAATAATTATCAAGCATCCAACTTTTCTTAGTATTCAACACACTCAAAAGAAAGTTTCACAAATCTTGAATACCAAGCATGTTATTACTAAGAAAATTACCATGCTATTAAGACTCTCAAAATAATTTTAAGTCAAGCATGAGAGATCAATAGTTTCTTTAAAACAAATCCACCACCGTGCTCTAAAAAATCTAAGTGAAGCACATAGAGCAAAAATTATAGCTCAAAAAGATATAAGTGAAGCACAAAGAGCAAAACTACTTAGCTCAAAAAGATATAAGTGAAGCACATAGAGTATTCTATCAAATTCTAATTCATGTATGGCTCCCTCAAAAGGTGTGTAAAGCAAGGATGATTGTGGCACACTAACAACCAAAGACACAAATAATACAAGACGCTCCAAGCAAAACACATATCATGTTGGTGAATAAAAATATAGCTCCAAGTAAATTACCGATGGAAGTGGACGAAAGAGGGGATGCCTTCTGGGGCATCCCCAAGCTTTGACTTTTTGGTGTCCTTGGATTATCTTGGGGGTGCCATGGGCATCCCCAAGCTTAGTCTCTTGCCACTCCTTGTTCCATAATCCATCACAAGAATTCACCCAAAACATGAAAACTTCACAACACAAAACTTAAAGTAGAAAACTCGTGAGCTCCGTTAGCGAAAGAAAACAAAAAACCACTTCAAGGTACTGTAATAAACTCATTACTTATTTATATTGGTGTTAAACCTACTGTATTCCAACTTCTCTATGGATTATAAACTATTTTACTAACCATAGATTCGTCAAAATAAGCAAACAACACACGAAAAACAGAATCTGTCAAAAACAGAACAATCTGTACTATTCTGTAGCTAGCGCAATATCTGGAACCCCAAAAGTTCTAAAATAAATTGCTGGATGTGAGGAATTTATCTATTAATCATATGCAAAAAGAATTAACTAAATAGCACTCTCCAAATAAAAATTACAGCAGTTCTCGTGAGCGCTAAAGTTTCTGTTTTTTACAGCAAGTTCAACAAGACTTTCCCCAAGTCTTCCCAACGGTTCTACTTGGCACAAACACTAATTAAACACAAAAAAACACAACCAAAATAGAGGCTAAATAATATATTTATTACTAAACAGGAGCAAAAAGCAAGGAATAAAAATAAAATTGGGTTGCCTCCCAACAAGCGCTATCGTTTAACGCCCCTAGCTAGGCATAAAAGAGAAGATAGATCTAGGTATTGCCATCTTTGGTAGGCAATCCTTAGATTAGGCATCTATTTCCCTTAGGAATTTCTTTATTTCTAGTGATTATCAAACTTTTAGGCACAAGATCGAAAAATTCATTTGTAGCAATTGGTTCCTCAATGATAGCAAAAGGATTGGGATGAATACTTATAGATTTAAGATTCGCAGTTTCCTTACTAGATGATTCACCCTTATTTTTAGGAACATACATAATCTTGGCAATTTTAGTAGGAGGAATTGGAGTGTTCTTTACGGAAGAAAAAGCGGTTCCCAAGTTTGTAATGATACCCTCAAGTTTATCAATTCTAGTAGAATCTGAGTTTATCTTCTCATTAACTATGGGTTCCTTTTCCTCGATATTTTTCAAAGTCATTCCTACCTTAGATCCATATTGAGTAATTTGATTGTGGATCTTTTTATCTAGATTTTCAATTAATTCAATAGTAGCAACTTTATTTTCAATAATTTCAAGTCTTTGCATAACATGCTCCAAAGTTAACATGGTTCCATTAACCAAAAGAGGTGGTGAGACAAATAAATCTAACATAGCATTATAAGAATCAAAGGTATGGCTACCCAAGAAGTTCCCTCCGGTGATGGTATCGAGGATATATCTATACCAAGGATTAACACCTACATAAAAATTGTGGAGAAGAACTGAAGTAGATTGCTTCCTGGTAGATCTATTTTGAGCATTGCAAATTCTATACCAAGCATCTTTTAGATTTTCTCCCTCCCTTTGTTTAAAATTTAGAACTTCATTCTCGGGAGACAACGGAGAAGATATGAGACGAGCCATGACGACAAGCAAACAAACTAGCACATGAGCAAACAAGAGAAAACGGGCAAAAGAGGAAAATAGAGAGGGGGGATAGAGAGAGAGAGGGCGAATAAAATGGCAAGGGTGAAGTGGGGGAGAGGAAAACGAGAGGCAAATGGTAAATAATGTAATGCGAGAGATAGGGATTGTGATGGGTACTTGGTATGTTGACTTTTTGCATAGACTCCCCGGCAACGGCGCCAGAAATTCTTATTGCTACCTCTTGAGCTTGCGTTGGATTTCCCCGAAGAGGAAGGGATGATGCAGCAGAGTAGCGTAAGTATTTCCCTTAGTTTTTGAGAACCAAGGTATCAATCCAGTAGGAGGCCACGCTCAAGTCCCTCGTACCTGCACAAAACGATAGCTACTCGCAACCAACGTGATTAGGGGTTGTCAATCCCTTCACGGTCACTTAAGAGAGTGAGATCTGATAGATATAATATTTTTGGTATTTTTGGTATAAAGATGCAAAGTGAAAAGTAAAAGGAAAAGTAAAAAAGCAAAGCAAGATTAAAGTGATGGAGATTAATATGATGAGAATAGACCCGGGGGCCATAGGTTTCACTAGTGGCTTCTCTCAAGAGCATAAGTATTCTACGGTGGGTGAACAAATTACTGTTGAGCAATTGACAGAATTGAGCATAGTTATGAGAATATCTAGGCATGATCATGTATATAGGCATCACGTCCGTGACAAGTAGACCGAAACGATTCTGCATCTACTACTATTACTCCACTCATCGACCGCTATCCATCATGCATCTAGAGTATTAAGTTAAAAACAGAGTAATGCTTTAAGCAAGATGACATGATGTAGAGAGATAAATTCATGCAATATGAAATAAACCCCATCTTGTTATCCTTGATGGCAACGATACAATACGTGCCTTGCTGCCCCTTCTGTCATTGGGAAGGGACACCGCGAAGATCGAACCCAAAGCTAAGCACTTCTCCCATGGAAAGAACTACCAATCTAGTTGGCCAAACCAAACGGATAATTCGAAGAGACTTGCAAAGATAACCAATCATACATAAAAGAATTCAGAGAAGATTCAAATATTATTCATAGATAGACTTGATCATAAACCCACAATTCATCGGTCTCAACAAACACACCACAAAAAGAAGATTACATCGAATAGATCTCCACGAGAGAGGGGGAGAACTTTGCATTGAGATCCAAAAAGAGAGAAGAAGCCATCTAGCTACTAACTATGGACCCGAAGTTCTGAGGTAAACTACTCACACTTCATCGGAGGGGCTATGATGATGTAGAAGCCCTCCATGATGACGGCCCTCTCCGGCGGAGCTTCGGAACAGGCCCCAAGATGGGATCTCATGGATACAGAAAGTTGCGGCGGTGGAATTAGGTTTTTGGCTCCCCTTCTGATCGTTTGGGGGTACATAGGTATATATAGGAGGAAGAAGTACGTCGGTGGAGCTCCGAGGGGCCCACGAGGCAGGGGGGCGCCCTAGGGGGGCGCCCCCCACCCTCGTGACCGCCTCTCTGATGCCTTGGCGTAGGGTCCAAGTCTCCTGGATCACGTTCGGTGAGAAAATCACGTTCCCGAAGGTTTCATTCCGTTTGATATTCCGTTCTTTCGGAACACTGAAATAGGCAAAAAACAGCAATTCTGGGCTGGGCCTCCGGTTAATAGGTTAGTCCCAAAAATAATATAAAAGTGGAAAATAAAGCCCAATATAGTCCAAAACAGAAGATAATATAGCATGGAGCAATCAAAAATTATAGATACGTTGGAGACGTATCACCGCGCCTCCCGTGTCTGTGGGCGCGCCTCCCGTGGCTGCGGCAGCGCAATGCAGGCAGAGACAAAAGCCGGGTGCGTGGAGAGCGACGAGTCGGTGGCCAGCTTCTTTGTGTCCGCCGCCATCATCGAGGAGAAGTAGAACACGGGAGGCCGCCGCCACTTGGGACCCATGAAGGCCACCGCCAAGGTGACGACCGCGGATTTAGGTGGTTTTTTAGCTGTTTCGTCTCTTCCAAGGACCTTCGTCAACCCCGGAAGTGTCTGACGGACATGAGGAAGACGAAGGGATCCGCGGGCGGCCATTTAGAACTAAAATAAATCTAGATACATCCATTTCTAGGACAAGTATTTCCAGACGGAAGGAGTATTAATTATATAAGAGAGCCGGATTGGCACCTCTTAGTTCATGTAAATGTAATGAAATCCATCATGTTTATATGAAGATCCGGCTTTTTTATATGAAATCCTTCATGCTTATATGAAATTAGTCTGTGTTTGCACGAATTTCATCTGGTTGGTTAGAGTTGTAAAAATGTATGCCGCTAGCGTTTGATGTCCTCCTCCGCTTAAGGAAGCGGGAGGAAATTTGCCGGCTGCCGTTGGAGATGCTCTTGAAGGAAATATGCCCTAGAGGCAATAATAAAGTTATTATTTATTTCCTTATATCATGATAAATGTTTATTATTCATGCTAGAATTGTATTAACCGGAAACATAATACATGTGTGAATACATAGACAAACAGAGTGTCACTAGTATGCCTCTACTTGACTAGCTCATTGATCAAAGATGGTTATGTTTCCTAACCATAGACATGAGTTGTCATTTTATTAACGGCATCACATCATTAGGAGAATGATGTGATTGACTTGACCCATTCCGTTAGCATATCACTTGATCGTTTAGTTTGTTGCTATTGCTTTCTTCATGACTTATACATGTTCCTATGACTATGAGATTATGCAACTCTCGTTTACCAGAGGAACACTTTGTGTGCTACCAAACGTCACAACGTAACTGGGTGATTATAAAGGTGCTCTACAGGTGTCTCCGAAGATACTTGTTGGGTTGGCGTATTTCGAGATTAGGATTTGTCACTCCGATTGTCGGAGAGGTATCTCTGGGCCCTCTCGGTAATGCACATCACTTAAGCCTTGCAAGCATTGCAACTAACTAGTTAGTTGCGGGATGATGTATTACGGAACGAGTAAAGAGACTTGTCGGTAACGAGATTGAACTAGGTATTGAGATACCGACGATCGAATCTCGGGCAAGTAACATACCGATGACAAAGGGAACAACGTATGTTGTTATGCAGTTTGACCGATAAAGATCTTCATAGAATATGTAGGAGTCAATATGAGCATCCAGGTTCCGCTATTGGTTATTGACCGGAGACGTGTCTCGGTCATGTATACATAGTTCTCGAACCCGTAGGGTCCGTACGCTTAAAGTTCGATGATGGTTATATTATGAGTTTATGTGTATTGATGTACCGAAGGAGTTCGGAGTCCCGGATGAGATCGGGGACATGACGAGGAGTCTTAAAATGGCCGAGACGTAAAGATCGATATATTGGACGACTATATTCGGACATAGGAAAGGTTCCGAGTGATTTGGGTATTTTCGGGAGTACCGGGGAGTTACGGGAATTCGTATTGGGCCTTAATGGGCCATACGGGAAAGGAGAGAAAGGCCTCAAAGGGTGGCCGCACCCCTCCCCATGGGCTGGTCCGAATTGGACTAGGGAGGGGGCGCCCCCTTCCTTCCTTCTCCTTTTCCCTTCCCTTTCCTTCCCTCATACTCCTACTACTTGGAAGGGCTCCTAGTTCTACTAGGAAAAGGGGAATCCTACTCCCGGTGGGAGTAGGACTCCCCTAGGGCGTGCCATAGAGAGGGCCGGCCCTCCCCCTCCTCCACTCCTTTATATACGGGGGCAGGGGCACCCCAAAGACACAACAATTGATTTCTTGATCTCTTAGCCGTGTGAGGTGCCCCCCTACACCATAATCCACCTCGGTCATATCGTAGCGGTGCTTAGGCGAAGCCCTGCGTCGGTAGAACATCATCACCGTCACCACGCCGTCGTGCTGACGAAACTCTCCCTCAACACTCGGCTGGATCGGAGTTCGAGGGACGTCAGCGAGTTGAACGTGTGCAGAACTCGGAGGTGCCGTGCGTTCGGTACTTGATCGGTCGGATCGTGAAGACGTACGACTACATCAACCGCGTTATGCTAACGCTTCCGCTTTCGGTCTACGAGGGTACATAGACAACACTCTCCCCTCTTGTTGCTATGCATCACCATGATCTTGCGTGTGCGTAGGAAATTTTTGAAATTACTACATTCCCCAACAGTGGCATCCGAGCCAGGTTTTATGCGTAGATGTCATATGCACGAGTAGAACACAAGTGAGTTGTGGACGATATAAGTCATACTGCTTACCAGCATGTCATACTTTGGTTCAGCGGTTTTGTTGGATGAAGCGGCCCGGACCGACATTACGCGTACACTTACACGAGACTTGTTCTACCGACGTGCTTTGCACACAGGTGGCTGGCAGGTGTCAGTTTCTCCAACTTAAGTTGAACCGAGTGTGGCTACGCCCGGTCCTTGCGAAGGTTAAAACAACACCAACTTGACAAACTATTGTTGTGGTTTTGATGTGTAGGTAAGAACGGTTCTTGCTCAGCCCGTAGCAGCCACGTAAAACTTGCAACAACAAAGTAGATGACGTCTAACTTGTTTTTGCAGGGCATGTTGTGATGTGATATGGTCAAGACGTGATGAGATATAAGTTGTTGTATGAGATGATCATGTTTTGTTGAAGTTATCGGCAACTGGCAAAAGCCTTACGGTTATCTCTCTATTGCATAAGATGCAAGCGCCAAATAATTGCTTTACTTTATCGCTATGCGATAGCAATAGTTGCAAGAGCAATTGTTGGCGAGACAACCATGTGACGACACATTGATATAGATCAAGATGATGGAGATCATGGTGTCATGCCGGTGACGATGGATATCATGACGATGCTTTGGAGATGGAGATCAATGGCACAAGATGATGATGGCCATATCATGTCACATATTATGATTGCATGTGATGTTTATCTTTTATACATCTTATTTGCTTAGTTCGGCGGTAGCTTTATAAGATAATCTCTCACTAAATTATCAAGGTATAAGTGTTCTCCCTGAGTATGCACCATTGCGAAAGTTCTTCGTGCTGAGACACCACGTGATGATCGGGTGTGATAGGCTCTACGTTCAAATACAAGGGGTGCAAAACAGTTGCACACGCGGAATACTCAGGTTAAACTTGACGAGCCTAGCATATAACAGATATGGCCTCAGAACACGGAGACCGAAAGGTCGAGCGTGAATCATATAGTAGATATGATCAACATAGTGATGTTCACCATTGAAACTACTCCATCTCACGTGATGATCGGACATGGTTTAGTTGATATGGATCACGTGATCACTTAGAAGATTAGAGGGATGTCTGTCTAAGTGGGAGTTCTTAAGTAATATGATTAATTGAACTTTAATTTATCATGAACTTAGTCCTGGTAGTATTAGCATATCTATGTTGTAGATCAATAGCTCGCGATGTAGCTCCCAGTTTATTGTGTTCCTAGAGAAATATTATGTTGAAAAATGTTAGTAGCAATGATGCGGATTGGATCCATGATCTGAGGATTATCCTCAGAAGATTTATGTTTTTGATGCATCGCTAGGTGACAGACCTATTGCAGGAGTAGAGGCAGACGTTATGAACGTTTGGCTAGCTCAATATGATGACTACTTGATAGTTTAGTGCACCATGCTTAACGTCTTAGAATCGGGACTTCAAAGATGTTTTGAATGTCATGGACCATATGAGATGTTCCAGGAGTTGAAATTAATATTTCAAGTAAATACCCGAGTTGAGAGATATGAAGTCTCCAACAAGTTCTATAGCTAAAAAGGTGGAGGAGAATAGCTCAAGAAGTGAGCATGTGCTCAAATTGTCTAGGTATTACAATCGCTTGAATCAAGTGGGAGTTAATCTTCCAGATAAGATAGTGATTGACAGAATTCTCTAGTCACCATCACCAAGTTAGTATAACTTCATGATGAACTATGATATGCAAGGGATAACGGAAACGATTCCCAAGCTCTTCGTAATGCTGAAATCAACAAAGGTAGAAATCAAGAAAAATATCAAGTGTTGATGGTAGACAAGACCACTAGTTTCAAGAAAAGGGCAAAGGGAAGAAGGGGAACTTCAAGAAGAACGGCAAGCAAGTTGCTGCTCAAGTGAAGAAGCCCAAGTCTGGTCCTAAGCCTGAGACTAAGTGCTTCTACTGCAAAGGGACTGGTCATTGGAAGCGGAACTGCCCCAAGTATTTGGCGGATAAGAAGGATGGCAAAGTGAACAAAGGTATATTTGCTATACAGATTATTGATGTGTATTTTACTAGTGTTCGTAGCAACCCCTCGGTATTTGATACTGGTTCAGTTGCTAAGAGTAGTAACTCGAAATGGGAGTTGCAGAATGAACAAAGACTAGTTATGGGTGAAGTGACGATGTGTGTTGGAAGTGGTTCCAAGATTGATATGATCATCATCGCACACTCCCTATACCTTTGGGATTAGTGCTGAACCTAAATAAGTGTTATTTGGTGTTTGCGTTGAGCAAGAATATGATTTGATCATGTTTATTGCAATACGGTTATTCATTTAAGTAAGAGAATAAATTGTTGTTCTGTTTACATGAATAAAACCTTATATGGTTACACACCCAATGAAAATGGTTTGTTGGATCTTGATCATAGTGATACACATATTCATAATATTGAAACCAAAATATGCAAAGTTAATAATGATAGTGCAACTTATTTGTGGCACTGCCGTTTAGGTCATATTGGTGTAAAGCGCATGAAGAAACCCCATGCTGATGGACTTTTGGAATCACTTGATTATGAATCACTTGATGCTTTTGAACCATGCCTCATGGGCAAGATGACTAAGACTCTGTTCTCCGGAACAATGGAGCAAGCAACTGACTTATTGGAAATAATACATATTGATGTATGCGGTCCGATGAGTGTTAAGGCTCATGGCAATTATTGTTATTTTCTGACCTTCACAGATGATTTGAGTAGATATGGGTATATCTACTTAATGAAACGCAAGTCTGAAACATTTGAAAAGTTCAAAGAATTTCAGAGTGAAGTGGAGAATCATTGTAACAAAAATAAAAGTTTCTACGATATGATCGCAGAAGAAAAATATTTGAGTTGCGAGTTTGGCCTTCAGTTAAAACAATGTGAAATAGTTTCACTACTCACGCCACCTGGAACACCATAGTGTAATGGTGTGTCCGAACGTCATAACGGTACTTTATTAGATATCGTGCGATCTATGATGTCTCTTACCAATTTACCACTATCGTTTTGGGGTTATGCATTAGAGACAGCTACATTCATGTTAAATAGGGCACCATCTAAATCCATTGAGACGACACCGTATGAACAATGGTTGGCAAGAAACCTAAGCTGTCGTTTCTTAAAGTTTGAGGTTGCAATGCTTATGTGAAAAAGTTTCAACCTGATAAGCTCAAACCCAAATCGGAGAAGTGCGTCTTCATAGGATACCCAAAAGAAAATGTTGGGTACACCTTCTATCACAGATTCGAAGGCAAGATATTCATTGCTGAGAATGGATCCTTTCTATAGAAGGAGTTTCTCTCGAAAGAAGTGAGTGGGAGGAAAGTAGAACTTGATGCGGTAACTGTACCTGCTCCCTTATTGGAAAGTAGTTCATCACAGAAATCTGTTCCTGTGACTACTACACCAATTAGTGAGGAAGCTAATGATGATGATCATGTAACTTCAGATCAAGTTACTACTGAACCTCGTTGGTAAACCAGAGTGAGATCCGCACCAGAGTGGTACGGTAATCCTGTTCTGGAGGTCATGTTACTTGACCATGACGAGCCTCTGAACTATGAGGAAGCGATGATGAGCCCAGATTCCGCGAAATGGCTTGAGGCCATGAAATCTGAGATGAGATCCATGTATGAGAACAAAGTATGGACTTTGATTGACTTGCCCATTGATCGGTGAGCCATTGAGATTAAATGGATCTTCAAGAGGAAGACGGACGCTGATAGTAGTGTTACTATCTACAAAGCTAGAATTGCGGCAAAAAGGTTTTCGACAAGTTCAAGGTGTTGACCACGATGAGAATTTCTCACTCGTATCTACGCTTAAGTCTGTCCGAATCATGTTAGCTATTGCCGCATTTTATGAAATCTGGCAAATGGATAAACAAAACTGCATTCCTTAATAGGATTTATTAAAGAAGAGTTGTATATGATGCAACCAGAAGGTTTTGTCGATCCTAAAGGTACTAAGAAAATATGCAAGCTCCAGCGATCTATCTATGGACTGGTGCAAGCATCTCGGAGTTGGAATATACGCTTTGATAAGTTGATCAAAGCATATAGTTTTATACAGACTTGCGGTGAAGCCTGTATTTACAAGAAAGTGAGTGGGAGCACTACAACATTTTTGATAAGTATATGTATGACATATTGTTGATCGGAGATGATGTAGAATTATTCTGCAAAGCATAAAGGAATGTTTGAAAGGAGTTTTTTCAAAGAAAGACCTCGGTGAAGCTGCTTACATATTGAGCATCAAGATCTATAGAGATACATTAATACGCTTGATAAGTTTTTCAATGAGTACATACCTTGACAAGATTTTAAAGTAGTTCAAAATGGAACAGTCAAAGAAGGAGTTCTTGCCTGTGTTACAAGGTGTGAAGTTGAGTAAGACTCAAAACCCGACCACGGCAGAAGATAGGGAGAGAATGAAAGTCATTCCCTATGCCTCAGCCATAGGTTCTATAAAGTATGACATGCTGTGTACCAGACCTATTGTATACCCTGCCCTGAGTTTGGCAAAGGAGTACAATAGTGATCTAGGAGTAGATCACTGGACATTGGTCAAAATTATCCTTAGTGGAATAAGGATATGTTTCTCGATTATGAAAGTGACAAAAGGTTCGTCGTAAAGGGTTACGTCGATGCAAATTTTGACACTGATCCAAATGACTCTAAATATCAATCTGGATACATATTGAAAGTGGGAGCAATTAGCTAGAGTAGCTCTGTGCAGAGCATTGTTGACATAGAAATTTGCAAAATACTTACGGATCTGAATGTGGCAGACCCATCGACTAAACTTCTCTCACAAGCAAAACATGATCACACCTCAGTACTCTTTGGGTGTTAATCACATAGCGATGTGAACTAGATTATTGACTCTAGTAAACCCTTTGGGTGTTGGTCACATGTCGATGTGAACTATGGGTGTTAATCACATGGTGATTTGAACTATTGGTATCACATGGCGATGTGAACTAGATTATTGACTCTAGTGCAAGTGGGAGACTAAAGGAAATATGCCCTAGAGGCAATAATAAAGTTATTATTTATTTCCTTATATCATGATAAATGTTTATTATTCATGCTAGAATTGTATTAACCGGAAACATAATACATGTGTGAATACATAGACAAACAGAGTGTCACTAGTATGCCTCTACTTGACTAGCTTGTTGATCAAAGATGGCTATGTTTCCTAACCATAGACATGAGTTGTCATTTGATTAACGGGATCACATCATTAGGAGAACGATGTGATTGACTTGACCCATTCCGTTAGCATAGCACTTGATCGTTTAGTTTGTTGCTATTGCTTTCTTCATGACTTATACATGTTCCTATGACTATGAGATTATGCAACTCCCGTTTACCAGAGGAACACTTTGTGTGCTACCAAACGTCACAACGTAACTAGGTGATTATAAAGGTGCTCTACAGGTGTCTCCGAAGGTACTTGTTGGGTTGGTGTATTTCGAGATTAGGATTTGTCACTCCAGTTGTCGGAGAGGTATCTCTGGGCCCTCTCGGTAATGCACATCACTTAAGCCTTGCAAGCATTGCAGCTAATGAGTTAGTTGCAGGATGATGTATTACGGAACGAGTAAAGAGACTTGCCGGTAATGAGATTGAACTAGGTATTGAGATACCGACGATTGAATCTCGGGCAAGTAACATACCGATGACAAAGGGAACAACGTATGTTGTTATGCGGTTTGACCGATAAAGATCTTCGTAGAATATGTAGGAGCCAATATGAGCATCCAGGTTCCGCTATTGGTTATTGACCGGAGACGTGTCTCGGTCATGTCTACATAGTTCTCGAACCCATAGGGTCCGCACGCTTAAAGTTCGATGACGGTTATATTATGAGTTTATGTGTTTTTATGTACCAAAGGAGTTCGGAGTCCCGGATGAGATCGGGGACATGACGAGGAGTCTCGAAATGGCCTAGACCTAAAGATCGATATATTGGACAACTATATTCGGACATCGGAAAGGTTCCGAGTGATTTGGGTATTTTCGGGAGTACCGGGGAGTTACGTGAATTCGTATTGAGCCTTAATGGGCCATACGGCAAAGGAGAGAAAGGCCTCAAAGGGTGGCCGCACCCCTCCCCATGGGCTGGTCCGAATTGGACTAGGGAGGGGGGCGCCGCCTTCCTTCCTTCTCCTTTTCCCTTCCCTTTCCTTCCCTCCTACTCCTACTACTTGGAAGGGCTCCTAGTTCTACTAGGAAAAGGGGAATCCTACTCCCGGTGGGAGTAGGACTCCCCTAGGGCGTGCCATAGAGAGGGCCGGCCCTCCCGCTCCTCCAGTCCTTTATATACGGGGGCAGGGGGCACCCCAAATACACAAAAATTGATCTCTTGATCTCTTAGCCGGGTGCGGTGCCCCCCTCCACCATAATCCACCTCGGTCATATCGTAGCGGTGCTTAGGCGAAGCCGTGTGTCGGTAGAACATCATCACCGTCACCACGCCATCGTGCTGACGAAACTCTCCCTCAACACTCGGCTGGATCGGAGTTCGAGGGACGCCATCGAGTTGAACGTGTGCAGAACTCAGAGGGGTCGTGTGTTCGGTACTTGATCGGTCGGATCATGAGGATGTACGACTACATCAACCGCGTTGTGCTAACGCTTCCGCTTTCGGTCTATGAGGGTACATAGACAACACTCTCCCCTCTTGTTGCTATGCATCACCATGATCTTGCGTGTGCGTAGGAAATTTTTGAAATTACTACATTCCCCAACAGCTCTTTATGCTGGAAATAATAGAGTGACATCCAATCCATTTAAGTTAACTGCATGTATGATTGTCCCTCTGTAAAAAATTAATTGCATGTACAGTGTACACGTGACTTGCAGGGTGGCTACAGCTTCGTACAGATAGTTAAAAAGAAACAAGTCCATCCTTAATCTTGTATTCTAAGTACTCTGTGGGTTCCACTGTCAGTACATTAGCGAAAGAAGTATATATTAAATAAGTAGAGTAATATATAATATGAAAATATAAAGTTAAAAGACAGAATTCGAACTCATGTCATCGCGTTGCGAGCATCCGACGCTAACCAGCCCAGCACATTTTTGTTGTAGACCATGCTGGAGATATATCTCCATGTCTACTCTTATATATACTCCATTCGTTCCTAAATATTTGTCTTTTTCAGATTTCAAATGGACTACCACATACGGATGTGTATGTAGACATATTTTAGAGTGTAGATTCACTCATTTTGCTCCGTATGTCTTTTCAGGAAGGGGCCAGATTTGTCCTTGATTTATTTATGAGGTATCCAAATGGCACTGCACCACCAAGAAAAGAGGGTAACATCAAAATTATGGACTACTTTCTTGAGTATGTTGGTAAGGTCCGGTCATAGTCACTTGTTGAAATCTCTAAAAAGACAAATACTCCCTCCGTCCGGAAATACTTGTCATCAAAATGGATAAAAGGAAATGTATCTAGACGTATTTTAGTTTTGTATACATCTCTTTTTATCCATTTTGATGACAAGTATTTTCGGACGGAGGGAGTAGAAAACAGAGTTGGTGATGATGGTGTGCATGCCATCCTGCAATATAGGCCATCGGATTCATATCTAATGGATAGGAAAGAAACTATGGCAATTTTGCAAAAATATACCCACACGTCTCTCCACGTTCGCAAATAAGGCCTTCCCTCATTCAACCTTTTCTCTCACAAGATAAACTACTCATACAAATGCATCTTGATGTTCCGTGCAACGCACGGGCAACTAGCTAATTTCTTTTAAAATAGTTGCTGCGATAATTGGGTTGAATTGATATATTTTATGTCTGCCCCAAATGATTTCAGATTCACTAGCAGTAACAAAGAAAAGGTTGCCTTGTTAATTAACAGAAAACAGGGTGAAAACTATCACATGAGGCCGGTAAAAACAAGGCACACTGGGATCAGCATCATCGTCACTACAGTTGTGCGCGTGCGAGAAGTCTACATATCGAGGGGGCTACCAAGCGAGGCACCGAGACACAATGTTTGAGAGAGAAACCAATTGACAGATTATGATCAGATCGAGTTGTCACCCTTCTGCTGTCATTGTTAGGGGGGAGGGAGAGAAAGACGTACCGAGAGTGTGTGCGGTAGGCACAGAGGCACAACTAGCGAGTGTGTGTGTGTGTGTGTGTGTGTGTTTGAAAGAGGAGTAGATAGATTATTATCAAGATCGATGTGCCACCCTACTCCTTCGGTGTCGGGTAGTGTGTGTGTGTGTGTGTGTGTGTGTGTGTTTGAGAGAGAAGCCAGTCGATAGATTAGTATCAAGATCG